>NW_024830460.1:700-1403 GCF_019175285.1 Sceloporus undulatus
TATTATTATTATTTATACCCCACTCTTCAGCCAAGGCTATCAGAGCAACTTACAGTTTGTTAATAAGACATTTCCTTGCCCTCAGGCTTACAATCTAAAAAAGACAAGACACAAAAGGAGAAGGGAATGGCAGTAGGGAAGGGGAAAAGTCCAGCAGATCTGCTCTCCCTCGGAGGCCTGATGCAGCTGCCTTGCCTTCCTCTCCCTCAAGATGATGGATAGAGGGATGGAGTCAGATTAGGGTTGCCTTAAGTCAGGACCTCCAAACCAGGACAAATGTAGGACAAATGTAGGGCCACATTTTCAAATGTAGGATACGTTTTTTAAAAAATGGAGGACACATGAAAAATTTGATAATTTAATTTTTTTTTAATATAAATGCATGTTTCTTCGGCTGCTCAAAATGGAGGACATTTTGGCATTATTCCTAGACAGATGGCAGACATGTACTTCTCTTTCTGGCCAAATATCCCCCCCGCCCAATTCTACAACTACAAGTCCCACTCCCAAGTAGGCATAGGATTTGAAAGACCACAGGCACCCCCTTCTGCCACTGCATACTACAAGTCCCACTCCCAAGCAGGCATAGGATTTGACAGACCACAGGCACCCCCTTTTGCCACTGCAAACTACAAGTCCCACTCCCAAGCAGGCATAGGATTTGAAAGACCACAGGCACCCCCTTTTGCCACTGCAAACTACA
>NW_024830461.1:0-1403 GCF_019175285.1 Sceloporus undulatus
CTCGAAGCCCAGTTTCTGTTCATAGGTCTCCTGGTCTTCAGAGGAGAGTGGCTTAGCAGAAGGGAGCACGTGGGGGAAGGAGGTGAATGCATCTTCTCTGCTCGCTCCGATTTTCCTGCCAGACCCCTGGCTCTGCTGTCCAAAAGAAAAAAGAACAATGTTTGCCTACAAGCCATTGTGTTCCCTGTTACCATGTATGGATGTAAGAGCTGGACAGTTAAGAAAACGGATAGGATTAAGTCATTTGAGATGTGGTGCTGGAGAAGAGTGCTGAGGTTACCATGGACAGCCAAGAAGTCAAACAAATAGGTCCTAGAGCAGATCAAATCAGAAATCTATCTGGAAGCCAAGATGACAAGACTGAGGCTATCATACTTTGGCCACATCATGAGGAGGCACAACTTACTGTAAAAAATAATGCTAAAAAAGGTAGAAGCTGAAAGAGAGGAAGGCAACATGCTAGATGGATGGACTCTTGGGAGCATCTCTGTTTTGGACACTCTGTAACTCCTTACCCTTTACTGGTTTTCCTTAGACCCTTTAGCTTTTTTATTCTTTTCCTCTTTAATTTCCACTAACCCACCAATCTATTTCTTTTCATTTAATTTCCACTAACCCACTAATCTACTTCTACATGCTTTTGACAGGATGCATTCTGTAGTTCTACATTACTGCCAGGTTGATATTACATTATTTTTAGCGGGACAGTTAAATTTATAGATGGAATTATTGGATGTGAGTGTGCATTATCTAATTGTTTTTTAAAATGAAAAATTCCCTTTAAAGTTTACATTTAATGAACCAAAATGTAATAGATAGCGTACTTAGTAGTACTGTGAAGCATAACCTTCAACTCTCTGTTCAGCCACAAGGCCATCCTTCCCAAGTGTGATATGGCAAGAGTAACAGTAGATTATGTTAGATCAGAGGATAGGCTTATGTTATATCAAAGGATGAGATCATTGTCTTCCTTAGCACCAGCCACCATGACCTGTGGTCAGACATTATGGGAATTGCAGTCAAATAAAACCAGTAGATGCTACTGTTTCCCCTGTTTTAGAAGTGTTCATACTTCTCCCTCTGCCCTAATATTCAACTCTTCTGGTCTTTAAGATGGGAGTAATAACACTGGACTGGACTGAGGTTGACACTGATTCAGAGCCAATAGCATACATGGAAATCCTACTCTTGACCATGACCATTTGGACCTGTAATAACATTTTACAGTGTGGAATGCTCCCCCAATGTTCCAGTGAGCTGCTCATGCCTTCATTCAGAACAATCTGTTCCATTTCTTCCAATCACCACTACCTTGTCTTTGCATATCTCTCTCTTTCACATGCACACACATACACACGCAGCAAGCATTCCACTTTCTGTGGGTTTTGAGCATATTCTGGGGC
>NW_024830462.1:0-1403 GCF_019175285.1 Sceloporus undulatus
AAGCTTTTCCCATCATGCCCTAGTCCTCAGTCTCCCTCCCAGGCTCCTCCATTTCCTAGAGAGATGGAAACCTTCAAGGGAGAGTCCTTGGGGGTCAAGCCAAGCTCTCCTCTGCTTCCCCAAGGCCTCCTTCTCCATCCACTGCTGGTCTTTGGAAAGGAGACCTAGACTGCTCTGGGGAAAGTTACTTTTGGAGGGACAGGGACTCCCAAAACCTCCCAGTCTGGCTCTAACATTAAGTATGTCAAATATCTGCAATGAACTGGGCCCAATGTTATGTCAAGAGTGGGGATTGTGTGACCCTTGCTCTGTATCCCCATTAAGAAAAAGACTGAATCTCCATGACTGGTGCTATGTTTCATACTCTTGGGATGGGCAGCCAGGAAAACAGAATGCTTCAAAGTATTCAAAGGTTTATTGGATGGAGATAGAAGTGAAAAATGCCTTAAAATCATATGTTCTGAATCATAGGCGCGTTATAGACGGGCCTTTAATACGCCCCCATCATGTGCTAGGGGTTGGCCGAGGACCTAGCGTCCATACCAGTCTCACCCCTAGCACATGATGGGGGCATAAAGATGGCGGTGCCCTATACACACGGGCACCGCCATCTTTACGTGCTGGACGCGTTGCATCCACACGTGTCACCTTAGAAATGACGCTGCAAATGTGCCCCTTGCGCTTTGCGGCACCTCTTCCAGGGCCTGAGAAAGAGCGCGATTTCCACGCTCCTTCTCGGCAGCGTCCAGGAGCTGTGCCGTTGAAAGGCTGCGGCTCCCGGATGGTGTAAGTGGCGGCGGCAGTAGACCACCGCAATCCGGCGGTCTGTAACACGCCAAAGACAGCATCAAAGAGGCTCTAATAGTTTTACAGGACAGAACCTGGATAGACACTTCCTCCAAACAAAAACTATTTCGCACTTCCACTTTCTCTCCTTTCTGGAAACGCTGATGCCTCAAGGGTTGGATCCTAAGCAAAACAGAGATATGGTTTGAATGGCTGTGCGATTCAGAGTTCAAGGTTTGTATATGGTTTTGATACAATTTACTATTTTCAAGGTGTAATTTTAAAAAATATATAGTTATGATTTTAATCCCTTTGCATTGTTTTGAATTTGTACTGCTTTAAGTTTATTGTTAGCCACCCTGAGTCCCTATATTGGGAGAAAGGATGGATGTATATAAATAAAATAAATAAACTGGAGCTCCCTTGAAGATCCATGGGTTTCTTGGTGTAAATAGCCCTCCACCAATAGAGACAGAGACTGAATGAGTCTGTCTAGAATTGCTATGGGTCATTTTTGGCACCTGGGTTGTATCTCCATTGCCCAAACCTTGCACTTTGACACCATGAAACTTCTAGGACTCTGTCCAACAGAATCCTGGGATTTTATCTTTCAGGTA
>NW_024830463.1:0-1403 GCF_019175285.1 Sceloporus undulatus
GAGGTGACATGAAGTTTTCTGCTTGCTGGGTAGTTGTTGTTGTTGTTGTTATTATTATTATTATTACCCCACTTTTCAGCCAAAAGGCTATCAGAATGGCTTAAGGTTATGAGACTTTTTGTGCAGGTTTTGATAATTATTTTTTCTCATTTAAGGGTTTGACTGGGGAGAAAAACAAGCTTTCTTTTCTTTTCTTTTTTCTTTGGCAGAAATTGAGTTTTTTTTTTTGGGGGGGGGGGGGGGATTCCAAGGCACTCCCATGTGAAAAAATGCATTAGTGATTGACCATTTTTTCATTTGATATCTCAGTGTGTTGCAACACCGTTTCCATTCAAGGACAAGAAATGCTTGCAAGTATTCTTTATATCCTTAGCATTATTCAAGCCTGACTCTGCTTAGCTTCCAAAATGCAAAAGATCTAGTAGTTTTCAGGGTGGTGTGGTGATATTGTGTTGCTTTATCTGGCTGAGAATTTGGACATGTATCTGTGCACATTTTTTAATTTGTATTTTCAGTCGCACTCATGTATTGATTAAAGTGCATTTATGCACACTTCAGTAACCTGCACTTTTAGGAAATTGAACTTTTTTTTAAAAAAAAATAGTATTATTTCCCCAGTGTACTCTCTTGACCCACAGTAAACCTGGAACTGGATAATTTCTGACAATAAATTATGTACAGTTAACATATGTGTTATGTGTTGTGTGCCTTCAATTAGTTTCTGACATGGTGACCTTAAGGAGACCTTATAATGGGATTTTGTAGTCAAGATTTGTTCAAAGGAGGTTTGCCATTGCCTCCAACCTATTTTACTTTGTTTTATTATTTGTTTGATTTATATCACATCTTTGTCCCCAAGAAAACTCAAACATTGAGTTAACTTTAAAAAATACATTCAATGACCTGTTACAGACTGCCATAATAAAGCTGCTTCAGGTCTCTTTGGAGGTATGCTGTTTAAATAATGCATGCACCCTAAGAATCCAGAAGCTGCACCAAAGCTGCACTCCAGTGCTTAGGAATGGAGTGTGGTTTTGGCGCGATCTCCAGACTCTTAGGACCCATGCATCATTTAAATAGCATACCTCCAAAGAGACCCGAAGCAGCTTTATTTTGGCAGTCTGTAACAGGCCAATGATAAGCCAATTAAGTACTTTTAAAAAACAACACCTCAGACTGAACTTTTCACATACTCCTAGACCAGTGATGGGCAACCTTTTCGGCATGGTGTGTCAAAATTCGGCAAAAAATCGAGCATAACTCGCATGGTGTGTCACTTTGACAAAAAAAATAATTTATAAACGTAGGACACTTTTTTTGAAAAATGGAGGACACGACAAAAAATAATGATTTTTTAAAAAATGTTAATATAAATGCATGCTTCTAAGACATGGTCAAAATGG
>NW_024830464.1:0-1403 GCF_019175285.1 Sceloporus undulatus
GGAGGGACTATCTCAGAGCGAATGGTGGTAATCTTAGAGACGAAATAATTAGCAAAGTCATTAGGAGAGAATTATGAAGAGACAGGAGGAGAGGGAGGTTTAAGCAACGAGTTGAAGATGGAGAACAAATGCTGCGGGTGCCTCTCATTGGCGGAGATCAATGATTTGTAATAAGTTTGTTTAGCCAAAGACAGGGCGTGTGAGAAGGAAGAAAGAACAAACTTGTAATGAATAAAATCAGCCCACTCTTTGGACTTTCTCCAAAGACGTTCAGCCGCTCTAGAGCAGGACTGGAGAAACTTGATGATAGGGGTAAGCCAGGGCTGAGGCCTAGTCTTAGAGGAAGAAGTGTGTACAGAGACAGGGGCAAAATGGTCAAGAGTCGAGGAGAGAGTGGAGTTAAATAAAGATATTGCTGAGTCAGCAGAATCCCCAAGATTTAGGGAACAGAGAGATGAGTCCAGGGTCTGACCAAGATGGTTAGAGTCAACAGATCGAAGGTTACGAAAATGGTGTTGAACAGTATGAAATCTGATCTCTCTTTTTTATATAAAATTACTAGCTTGGTAGATGAAGGGAATGCTGTGGATATAGCATATCTTGATTTCAGTAAGGCCTTTGACAAGGTTGCCCATGATATTCTTGCAAACAAGCAAGTAAAATGTGGGCTAGCCAAGGTAACTGTTACATGGATTTGTAATTGGTTGTCAGGCCAAACAGAAACGGTCCTCAACAATAGTTACATTTCATCCAGGAGAGAAGTGACCATTACCCATCACTACTATATCTCTCCTTTCTGAATGTGTGGTCATTTGTTCTAGAAAGCCATCATCCAATTCCTCAGTTTGACATGGCGATCTGTAGTAGACTCCCACAATAACATCCCTGTTGTTTCCCTCCCCTTTAATTTTTATCCAGATGCTCTCCACCTGGCTTCCAGAATATAAGTTCAGGATCTCTTCACTGGTGTAAACATCCCTAACATATAATGCTATTCCTCCTCCTTTTTTGTTTGGTCTATTTCTCTTAAAAAGCTTATAGCCCTCTATTATTACAGTCCAAGCATGAGACTCATCCCACCAGTTTTCAGTGATGCCTATTACTGTATATCATATTTGCTTTGTTGTGCTAGCAGTTCAAGTTCTTCTTGTTTATTTCCCATGCTCTGTGCATTAATGTAGAGATATCTAAGACTGTGCCCCCCCCAACTTTCTGGCTGTGTAAGGTTTTTTCCCTCTCACTGTTGGATCCTTGCACTATTTGGCTTTTCCCCTCCGTAACAGTTTGACTATTATTTCCAGCCTTTGATGAACTCCTGCCTTCCAAAATGCTGTCTCCCTTCCTCATATAATTCAGTTTAAAGCCCTCTTGATCCAATTTTTCAGATTACTGGCAAAAACATT
>NW_024830465.1:0-593 GCF_019175285.1 Sceloporus undulatus
ATAATAATAATACCCTATTCAAAGATATAGCTGTGTTAGTCTGAAGATTCAGTCTGTAGAGAGAACTTGCAGCACCTTTGAGGCTCAATAAAAGAAAGAAGTTGGCAGCATGAGCTGTCATAGACTTAAGTCTACTTCCCCAAATGCATATTATTATTATTATTATTATTATTAGTCAAATATATAGTCATGTTAGTCTGAAGAATCAGTCTGTAGAGACATCTTGCAGCACCTTTGAGACTCACTGAAATAAAGGAGTTGGCAACATGAGCTTTCCTAGACTTCAGTCTATGAAATGCATCTGAGGCAGCAGACTTAAGCCTAGGAAAGCTCCTGCTGCAAACTTCTTTCTTTCTGTGAGTCTCCAAGGCGCTACAAGATCCCTCTACATATTAGTATTATTGCATCTAAATGCATCTGAGGAAGTAGACTGAAGTCTAGGAAAGCTCCTGCTGCCAACTTCTTTCTTTCTGTGAGCCTCAAAGGTCCTGCAAGATGTCTCTACAGACTGATTCTTCAGACTAACATGACTATATATTTGACTAATAATAATAATAATAATAATAATAATAATAATAATAATAATAATAATA
>NW_024830465.1:603-1098 GCF_019175285.1 Sceloporus undulatus
TGCATTTGGGGAAGTAGACTTAAGTCTATGAAAGCTCATGCTGCCAACTTCTTTCTTTTATTGAGCCTCTCTCTACCTAACCTATGTAATACGTCCGCCTTAGGGTCACCATGAGCCCAAAATGACTAGGGAGAGGCACACAAGAACAAGAACAACAAAATCCTTGGGCAAGGAGGACGAGTCTGGCTGAGGCTGAGAGAGTGTGACCAGTGTCCTCCTCCTCTTCTTCTTCCTCCTTCTTCCTCTTCTTCTTCTTCCTCCTCCTTCCTCTTCTTCTTGTCCTTCCTCTTCTTCTTCCTCCTCCTCCCTTTTCCTTCTTCTTCCTCCTCCCCCTCTTCTTGTCCTTCCTCCTCCCCCTCTTCCTCCTTCTTCCTCTTCTTCTTCTTCTTCTTCCTCCTCCTCCCTCTTCCTTCTTCTTCCTCCTCCTCCCTCTTCTTCTTCTTCTTCTTCTTCCTCCTCCTCCTTCCTCTTCTTCTTGTCCTTCCTCCTCCCCCC
>NW_024830465.1:1198-1403 GCF_019175285.1 Sceloporus undulatus
TCCTCCTCCTCCTTCCTCTTCTTCTTGTCCTTCCTCCTCCCCCTCTTCCTCCTCCTTCCTCTTCTTCCTCCCTCTTCTTCCTCTTGTTCTTCTTCCTCCTCCTCCCTCTTCTTCTTGTCCTTCGTCCTCCCCCCTCTTCCTCTTCCTTCCTCTTCTTCTTCCTCCTCCTCTTCCTCCAGCAGCAGCAGCAGCAGCACCATGGAAG
>NW_024830466.1:0-1403 GCF_019175285.1 Sceloporus undulatus
TCCACTGTACTAGTAAACAAAAGGTTAAGCTTTAGTTGTAAGGAGGAGTGGGACAAAGCGAACAAGAAATGTGAATTTCTGTAGATAGCAGATTTCTTAAGAATGTGTAAATCCATGTATGAAATTCAACATGAATGACTAACATTTAAAAAAATACCACCAATTTATTTCTCTGTTAGAGTTGATGAAATACCATGCCTCAAATTATGCAGAAAAAAGTTGGCATTGTTGCCATTTTGATTCTTTAATTGTAAGAAATTACATATATTCAAAATGATATTAGAAAGAGAACTTTGTTTCTCCATTCCCCCCCCCCCCCCAAATTCATTTTTTTAAACATTGGCTGAGGCGATACTGATTTGACGTGAAGCCTCCTTTCAGCCTTTTCACTGAGTCAGCGAAAACTGGTTCACCTTTCCAGGGACATTTGGGAGGAGAATGAAGCTCTCAGGTAAAGAAATTGAACTGCTCAAAAGCAAAATTAAACAGTTCCGTTTTCTTTATTTATGCAGCCAGCCCAACTGATTTTGCAAGGGCTATGTCCTGCATTTGCTTTCAGTCTAAATTTTTTGCCAACCCAGTCTGTTTAAAAATAGTTGTTATAAGACACTCCATTCATCATGTGTGTATCTTGTGTCCCAGTATATGCTGTTAGCATGTACATATTTGTGTTCATAACTCTGTGGTCAACAAAGAAAATGCCTTTCTATGAAAATCTAAATATTCTGTTTTTTCTTCAAATTTGTGTTCTGTTGCAATATCACCTTTACTACCATTCTGGTATAGCCATCATTGCATGTATAAAAAATACTGTATACATTTTGTACATTTACAAATCTTAAATTTTTGCATGCAAGTATTTTTTGCTATTCAGTTAATAAAGGTCGGGGAAGATTTTTCCTTTTTTCCCAATAGGTGAAGATATTTTTGAAGACCAGAAATTGAAATATTGTGTTTTAAATAAAAAAAAAAAACCCAAACAAATCCTAAATTATCTGGCTGTAGAAGATGGATTCTCTTTGCAGCCAGCCTGAAACACAAGTTCATCTTTAAATGAACTGGTTTTTTTTTGAAGAGGCAATTAACCTTCACTGTCTCCAGTCTTCCTGATCATTCAGATGGACTTGCTTTCTCCAGTAGTTATTATTCACCCTCTCTGAATTTTGAATGAGGATGTTTCCTTGGCAATGTAAGGAAGAAAGGTCTTTCTACCCCTTTATTATCAATTCACGGATTGAGTATTGATTCGACCTACAGGAGAAAAATAAGTCTGGAAGACTTTGAAGACGGAGATACTTGCTGAACTTATCAAGGTATTTCAATGAAAGATGTATTGATTTGTAAAAGATGGGAGACTATGGCCCCATACAGACAGGGCATAATAAAGCTGTTTCAGGTCACTT
>NW_024830467.1:0-1403 GCF_019175285.1 Sceloporus undulatus
TATCACATTTCTAAATGATTCCTTAAGCTGTTGAAATTTTTCAAACCCTTCCCTCAATCAGAAAACTGGGAGGTGGGACTGTGATTGTGACACACAGTCACCCAGCTCTTTTCTCTTGTGGCACCACAATGGAGTTTGTTATCCCACCAGTGCCACCTATTTGTGAGAAGCACTTGCACTCTTTAAAATATTTTCTTTATTAATTTGTGACACTACCACCTATGCGTGACAATCACTTTAGTTTTCTTGTGTACACCAACTTATATGTGAAACTAACTCCCTATTTGTAAATGTCAGTAGGATGGCAACTTATTCAAGTCCCAGACAAGCCTGCATGAGAACAATAATAAAACTTTATTTGAAAAAATGGTTTGAACATTGTTTCACTTGTTCAGATGTTTTATGCACTTGTTACTTCCTCGTCTTACTTTCTTGGTTCCACTTTATTACAGTTACAGTTTACTTCACAACACTCTCTCCAGAGAACAATAGTTACTTTTACCCAGGACCCACACAGTTCTTATATTAGGTTACTTTCCTAAACTTAGTTCTCTATCAGCCACTAAGGCTGATGATATCCCACCGGATATTACACCACAACAATGGCTGAGTTAGTGATAAGAATTGCCCAAAGAGGGATGGAAAGTCCTGGGGTGGTTAAAGAGTATATGTGAAAGAGAAGGGTATTAGTAACAAGTAAAACATATGGTTGGAAACAATTGTTTCTAAAGAAATATAAGTCACTACTAAGTCTAAGAATAACAGAGTGCAAATGTAACTAAGGCCCGATACAAACGAGCATGAAGCGCCATGCTGGCATGGATTTTAGGGTTAGGCAATTGCACGGTCCCTAACCCTAACATGGTGTGCGCCGTTACAATAGCAGCACCCCGTATACATGGGTGCCACCGTTTTTACATAAGCACCACGTGGCATCTGCACATCGCCGTGCGGTGCTTATGTAACGGGTGCGCCAGTGGTACACTCATTATGTCAGCCCTGCAGCACAAAAGGAACCCGGTTTTTCCGGGTTCTTTTTCCTGCGGAGGGAAGCTGCATGGTTTGGTGGCTGCAGCTTTCCCCTGGAGGAAATTAGGCCACCAGCAGGTTTCCCTTTTCAGGCGGTCTGTTCCTTGCCTAAATAACACAAGAAAAAAACTATAATAACAGCTGCATATCAATGATACATTGTAGAATTATATTTCTGTTATTGTTTCAACAAATAGAATCATAGAATAATAGAATAATAGAATCCTAGAGTTGGAAGAAACCACAAGGGTCATCCAGTCCAACTCCCTGCCATGCAAAAAATCATAAACAAAGCACCCAGACAGATGGCTATCTGACTCTTAACTATCAGCAACAGAATTCTTTTTCTCTACATGTCAAAATTCTATTGGCTC
>NW_024830468.1:0-1403 GCF_019175285.1 Sceloporus undulatus
GTAACGCCTTCGCTTTCCCCCATTAATAATAAGTCTTGCTGTTTGTTTTCTATAGATTGCTTCTATCCAGCTGATAAAGTTATCTCCTAGATCCATTTTTCTTAAGGTTTCCAACATGAAGTTCCAATTAACTTCATCGAACGCCTTTTCAGCCTCAAGAAAAATCATAGCTGCTTTATTATCTATTTTTTTCTCATAGAAATCTATAATATCTAGCAAATTCCTCGTGTTGTTTCTAAGGTGCCTTTTTGGGAGGAAGCCCGTTTAGTCTTCCTTTATGATATATTGTAGGGTTTTTAAAAATCTTTCTGCTAAGACCATTGTAAAGATTTTATAATCGTTGTTAAGGAGAGAAGTCGGTCTGAAATGTTTCACCTCCAGCAGCTCCTTACTTCCTTCAGGAATCAGTGCAATATCATCTATCTCCCAAGAGTCAGGCGTTCTTCTTTGTGAGGCTCTATTCATGATTTCTACAAGGGTTTAATTAGCTCTTTCTGTAAGCTCTTGAAATACATTGTGCTTAGGCCATCTGTCCCTGGCGCTTTGGGTGCCTTGGTTTTACTGATTGCTTCTAGCACCTCAGGAGCCGTTATTGGTTTATTAAGTTTGATTCTCTGTTCTTCATCAATCTTTACTACGTCTTCTCTGTCCAAAGATTCTTGTATCCTCTCCTGGGAAATATATTCTTCTTTGTATAGACTTGTGAAATATTTATATAAACATTCTTTCATATGTTTTTGGTTGGAATAAATCTCGTCCCCTTCTTTAACCCTTGAAAAGATTCATTTCTCCTTTTCCTTTTTCAGTTTCCTTGCTAAACATTTCCCAGGTTTATTAGCATTCTCAAAGTGTTTCTGTTTGATGTATCTTAATTTTTTCTCCTAGTCTTCTATTAGCCATCTGGATATTTCCTTTTGAATCTTCTTAATCTATTGTTGAATCATTTTGTTTTGGGGGTTTTCTTTAAGTAATTGTTCCTTATCCTTTAACTTTTCCTGTAGTTCTTTCCAAGTCTTTTCTCTGTTTGTCCCCTTTTGTAAGATTGTTTCAAAGAGAAACCCCTCATTACCGCTTTGCTTGTGTCCCAGACGATCTCTGGGCTGACTTCTCCATTAAGATTTTCTTCAAAGAAGGATTTATGTAGGTTTGTTTTGCTTTATCTAGAATTTTTCCATCTTTTAACAAAGTCTCATCTAGTCTCCATATCAGTTCCTTAAGTTTATTCCACAAAGACAATAAAATGAGATTGTGATCCGATAGGATTTTTGGTAGGGTTTCTCCTGCTTCCACCATTGTGCTAATAGTTGGGGAAGTCAAGAACATATCTATTCTCAACCAGGATTGATGGGTGTTTGAAAAGAACGTAAATCCCTTAGACAGACCATACTTAATTCTCTAGTATT
>NW_024830469.1:0-1403 GCF_019175285.1 Sceloporus undulatus
CCTTTCTGAGTTTCCAGAAGGCAGTGAAGACTGCTGTTACGTATAGCCTTGGGTTGTTAAAATCAAAGGTGTTTCTGTTGTTTTTTAAACTGCTTACATTGTTTTAGAATTATTTTTAAAGATTTGGACTTTTAATCAGACATATTGAATGTTTTTAAAGTGTTAACTGAGAACATAGAATGAGTTCAGAGGGAAGAGTTTTGTTTGAAACTGAGGTGTTATCATGTTCTGTGTGTGGAACCAGCATAACAGTAGATGTTTATTTAAATAGTTACAACAAAGCTTCACTGTTATTATTTCCACAACTCCGGATGTTTTAGTTTAACAATCAATAAGGAAAGCTAATCATGCTTTACTACACTGAACCCTGACCAACACAGCCACTTGTCCAGGACAGAGGTCACCTTGAGACTTGAGTACCAGATCCAAGGATGGATCCTGAAGGTAAAAGGGCAATGTGACTGATAGGAACCCAAAGGTTGGAACTGCAAGGCCAACCTGGGGAAGGGTACTGTCACAGATGCAGATAATGAAACAGAGGGATACAAAATAGCACTAATGGTAAACTCCCTAATGCAGACAGAGGGAGACATATTTCTGAAGGGCAGATAAATTAAAAGACGGGCATGTAAAAATGGGAAGGAGTGGATGTGTTACAAAAAAAGAGAAGTAAATTACCAGAATCAGGAAAGAAGACTTAAGAAAGCCATGAGATATATCATTCAGGGAAGAAGAAAATTGAACTGGGCAAAGTATATCATAGGAAAAAATAATACAGATGTTATCCAAAGATATTAATTAACACATTTTGAAATCGCAATATTCCTGCCTGTCTTTTCCTCTTTAAAACAGCCAATTTGGTGACTAAGAGCATAAAGTAGGGGTGGGAATCCTGTAACTTGTGGGTGATGTACAACTGGTGTGCAGACCCAGTTTAGTGGCTTCTAAATGCTCCCTCAAGTGTAACCTGACCCCCCCCCCCCCAATCAGCCTACAGGTAAGAATTGCAGAGCAGTACTGTAGTTCTCTTTCAAAACAAAGTGCAGTCCCTCATGCTTTCTTCCCTCCTCCCCCTAACCCTGTCACTCTAAGGAGTTTTATACAACCAAAAGCGGATTTTCTATCTACTCAGTTTTTTATTTGGGGGGCAATGCAACCCACAAGTGGCTCCCAGGAATTAAAAATCACCCTCGATCCCAAGACCTTCTCCACTACAGGCCCAAAGCACTGTTAATTTCTGCTGTGACATAAAAATGCATATAAAGCTTTTAAATCTGTCCCAGCCATTGTCTTGCCCATCACAATTGCAATGTGTCTCAAAGTCACGACATACTGGCCAGCCCGCTGGTTCACCTTAGAGGGAATCGTGGCAGCCATTCTCTGGTCTTCATCACTCGTCATTA
>NW_024830470.1:0-1403 GCF_019175285.1 Sceloporus undulatus
CATCTGAGTTGTCTGACAGAGAAGACTACATATCTCACTACAGTTCCCAGAATTCCCTAGCATTCAGCCAGACAGTTAAAGCAGCCCTGAACTTGGACCATTGTTAGAGGTTGACTTGGAGCCTGAATACTAGAAGGCTGGTGGCTTTGGTCATTGGCTTCTTAGGAAGAAGGGCTCCTTCTGGGTTTCCTTGGCAGGAAAGGAAAGGAAAGGTGGGTGCCTCAAGATGCCGATGGGAGACCCCTAAATTTGGTTCCTTTGTGAGAGTGCTGACTGTCATGCCTCCAGAGCATCTTTGATGTTCTTGAGACATATATTTAGTTAAGATTATATTAGCTTTTTTATGTATTAGTTTAGGAGGGAAAATAGAGTTCTACAGCTTTAAGAAAGGCAAAGATTGTGAGAAATCCCAGGGTCTTATGCTGTCTCCCTCTAGTTATTTTCAATGTGTAGTAAGATTTCAGCCAAGTCAGACCTGGAGAGAGTATTTTCCTTTGACAAAAAGATAAGTCCACAAAAGAAGAAAGATAGTCCTCAAAAGAAAGATAGAATACATCAAGAAGAGAGCAAGGTATTTAGGAAGGACTATTGAAAAAAAAGAAGAAATCAGTTTTGTGTTATTTGTGTTTATAACCAGTAAAGCTTTTGAAACTTTAGAAATTTGTGGACAAGTCTTTTGTTCTGGCTGTGTTCCCAAGAGCCAGAGGCCTTACTACACTCAAAGTCCATAGTATTGCTCTTGGGACAAAACAGTCAACGGAAATCTCTCTCCCAGGTCCAGATAAAGCTCTGCTAACAGAGCCAGTAAAGGAAATCTCTTTCCCAGGCCAGATAAAGAAAGCTCTGCTAACAGAGCCAGCTAAGAAAGGGAGTTTTCCTAACCGACAGTTGGAAGACTAGATAGCAAAGGCCAGAGCAACTAAAGCCCTTTGCAACCCTTTCTGTGTATGCTAAGCAACCCAGGTCTGTGCAAACTGCAACTAAAGCCGTTTGCAACCCTTCGTGTGCATCCCAAGCAACCCAGGTCTGTGCAAACTGTTGCAATTACAAAGACTTTGCATGCAAAAGGCCTAAGCAGTCTGCATTTGCAGAAGAGCTAAAAAAGGCGGGAAATCCTGGAAGCAGTCAGGCAGCCATAGCTCAGTCCTCATTGTGAAGACTGCAGAGCTCCCCCTGCAGGACAGTCCTAATACTGCAACAGCAGAACACAGAATCTGAAGAGCTTATTGAAACTGAAATTGCAGATTCAGAAATCAAATCAGTGAGAACTAGGAAACTCACTGCAAAGATGGAACAAAATATAGAAGAAGAGTTAGCTTCTCTTCGGGAAAAGAGAAAAAAGGTCTTCTCAGCTTTGCAAGAAGACATGAAGACAGCCATCATAACAGAGGAAAAACTGTCAA
>NW_024830471.1:0-940 GCF_019175285.1 Sceloporus undulatus
GCAGCCGAGTTGACTCTGAAGATCTTATCCACGTCCAGATCTAGATATTCAGGTGTACAGTCTATCAATTTTGCTAATACTGGAACCACTTTCTCATATAGATTTTCATTATACTTCTCTTTTAGACCTCTAATTTTTACGCATTTCCTTCTGTCTTTCGCCTCCTTCATTTTACTTATTTCTTTTTCATGTGTTTGTGTTATCATTATTTCCTGTGTCACTCTCTCCAACTCCTCTGTTCTCAATTCTAGCTTATTCGTCTTCTTTTTTACTTCTTTTACGTCCTCTGAGAGACCTTTCATCGTTTCCTTCAATTCCTCCATAACTCTTTTAAAATCTTGTCTTAACTCATCTCTTGAATCCTTAATTTCCTTACGTATATTTGTTTCAATCTTTTGAATTGCTTCCAGTATCCTCCAATCTGGATCTACTGTTTTTAATTCTAGGGAGGGTCTTCTGACCATATTTTGCTTCAGTTCTGTTTGCTGTAGCATTTTTCTTTCCTTTTCTTTTTCACTTCCTCTTGTTACAATTGTTCTTTGCATTTTATTTATATTCTTGTATTTATTCCACCTGTCCACTAGGCGTCGCTCTATAGTTGTTATTCCACGCGTTATTTTCTCTAGTTTCTCTTGCTGCGCCTCTTTTATCTAGCTTCCTACTTTTGCCTTGCAGTTATACCTCCTGTCCTTTTGGTGGCGTTTGACTTACTTCTTAGTATCCTCACTACCCTCTTGCCGTCTCTCTTTGTTTCCCACTCCAATACCTCACTTCCTCTCAAGCTTACTTCCTTCTTTACACGTGGATCCCGACCTTGAAAACGCCGAACATGCAATCCTGCCTTCCCCCAGACCTCTTTGTAAGTCCAATTTTCACAGTTTCCTTCTTCCTTCTCTAGTTTCTCCTATATGTCTCCTTTATTCTTCTTCTCTCATCCACT
>NW_024830471.1:950-1403 GCF_019175285.1 Sceloporus undulatus
TCTCCTCCTTGTCCGCTGTCGTCTGCTTCTCCTCCTTGTCCGCTGTCGTCTGCTTCTCCTCCTTGTCCGCTGTCATCTGCTTCTCCTCCTTGTCCGCTGTCATCTGCTTCTCTTCCCTGTCTGTTATCTCTCTCCTTTCTTTCCTTGTCTCCTTTTACTTTGCTTTCCAAAATTTAAGGCTTTGTTTCTCTCCTCCTGGCTTTTCTCCTTCAATCCGCCGGGCCTTTTTTACTGTCTCCTCCTATCTTCCTCTCCCTCAGCTATGCAGACCGTTCTGTACTTCCTCCCTCTATCTGGCAATTCCAACACTTGTAGCCTCCAGTCTTAGACTTCTAGTGGCTTATAGAGATGTAGTTTTTCCTATCCTCAGACCAGGTATTTGCGATTGGGACCTTTCCTCGCTAGCAACAGCTTCTGGCCATATCTTCTCTCCCTCCCCTTAAAAGAAATTCC
>NW_024830472.1:0-1403 GCF_019175285.1 Sceloporus undulatus
AAACAAACCCAAGGAAAACTTTCATATTTAGTCAAATGTAAGCATTAAATTTGTTCTGGGGAACATTCACAAATTTATTCAGAATACAAACATCAGCTCCAGCTACTAAACCCAATAACAAGCTTTCCTTTGGCTTACATAGCAGAATGTACCACATATTATCACTGATGTAATTGATGTTCATTGCAGAAAGTCTTTTGATTGGGTTGTCTTGTATTTTTATCATCATCATCATCATCATCATCATCATCATCATCATTATTTAACAACCTTTAGATAGTTCTAAATTAGTGGCAGGAATTATATTTTGGCTGCATAACTAAGTGGCATCTCTTGGCCTGATCTTCCCCTCAACCTACTTTATATCAGATGCACCAAGAGAAAGGGATTATTCTACTGATAATCAGAGCATGGGCAGATGATGTTTCCAAGCCCATCCCTCCAGCAAGCAAGGTTGTTATAAATGTGACAAGGGTGCTGCTTCTGACTGTCATGTTCTCCTAAAAACCAGGACGTTTCGACTGCATATCTATACTGTGTTCACCAGCAGAATGGACCTCCTTCTCATCATGTTGCTGCTGCCTAGTAAAGTAGGTCTTGGGGAGCAGTTACAATTATTGTAATAGTACAATGATGACAACTATGTAGGCACTGTGAATATGTTTTTAACAGGTTTTTGATTTTTGTATTAGCCATTGTTTCAACACCCACTAATGGCACTACCTTTCCATGGTAGTGGGAGTACATCCTCCTGTGAAGCAAAAGGCTATGCTGGTAGCAGCAGTGCTGCTGGTAAGATTTCTCATGTTAGGCAGGCTTTTGCTGAGGAGCCAGACTAAATGTGCCAACAGCTACTGGGCAGAAGCAGTAGTTGACGGTGACATTGGCAGAAGATCTCTCAGAGACAACTGCAGTGGCACCATAGCTAATGCTTGTTAGTATTGTGTAGAAAGATGCACAGTAAACCTCTTTGAATGTCTTTTACCATGAAAACTCTACGATGAGACAATCTAAAATGCAAAAAGAAATAGTAACAGAAGATGAGACTCTCAAGTCAGATGGCACTCAGTGATCTATTGGACTGCAGCAGAGGACAACTACAAGTAGTGCTGCGGCTAGCGATGCAACTGGACTCATGATGAAAGGGTGTTCAGCTGTTAGCATTCTCACAGGTGAAAGAAAAGCTGCACAGCACATATTACAGAAACATGGAATGTGAAAAGCATGAATCAGGGAAAACCAAATGAATAAACATTGCAATACTTATGGTGAACAAGCTCAAGTGGACAGGAATGGGACATTTTGTTCTGATAATTGCACAGTGTTTTCCTGAGGAAATGAAAATCTAAAGAAAAAAGAAGTGGCATTAATAGGGAGGAGAGATGTAGCAAAAAGCGGCAAAG
>NW_024830473.1:0-1403 GCF_019175285.1 Sceloporus undulatus
ACCCTAAAGGGACGAGAACCTGTCTGATCTTGGAAGCTAAGCAGAGGTAGTCCTGGTTAATAATTGCATGGAAGACCACCAACAAGATTAAGACATAATGAAGTAGCACATATGATAGAGCAGCCCTATATGTGCCTACTCAGAAACAAAGTCCATTGCATTCAATAGGGTTTACTCTCAGGAAAGTAAGCTCAGGGATGCACTGCAACGCTATCATTGATGCACAGAGCATGTGAAATAAGCAAGATGAACTTGAACTCCTAGTACTGAAAAGCAAATATGATATAATAGGCACCACTGAAACCTGGTGGGATGAGTCTCATGATTGGAATGTAGTAATAGAGGGGTATAACCTTTTTAAGATAAATAGTCCAAACAGGAAAGAAGGAGGAGTAGCAGGAAGACCTGTGAGCCCCAGCACTGGACTCTGCCTCAAATGGGTGTGGCAAGGGAGAACAGCCTTAAGAACTGCAGCTCCCAAGGCCACTGGGAATACTTGCAAGTCCCAGCACTGGACTCTGCCTTTAAAAGGGTGTGGCAAGGGAGAACAGCCTGCGCAGTTTAAGAGCCCAGCAACAGTGCCAAACACCGCGCCGCAGGAGAGACTGAGGGGTGTGTGTGCCAGTGAGAGCAGCACTACAAAAGCTGGCTTGCTGGCCTCCCCTGAGCCTGCCCGGACTGCACCTCTGTGCTGTGCAGCTTCGGAGCCCAGCGACTGCACCTAACATCGTGTAGAACCTTAGGAGAGGGGCATCGGCAGGAGTGGTGCTCTTAAACCGGCTTACCGGCTTTCCCTGCCATCCCACGCAAGCGCCAGAACACCGCCAGAATACTGCCAGTATCCCAGAGGTTTTTAGGGGGAGGGTTGTTTTGTATTGAGGAGGGGGAGTTGGTGATCGAATCAGAGCCTGTCTGTCTAAATCTTAAATCCTATTAGATCTCAAGTTGGGTGATCCCTTAAATTATGACAATGATTGTGGGAGAAGGAGACTATATGGCTGTAGATTCTGGCAACGGAATACCTATTGGGGTAGTGTGGGGCAAGGGGAGATATAGCATTAACAGGGTGAGGATGAAATATAAGGGAAGACGAGAATGATGCTGGAAATCTATCCCGTCTTCCATGCACCCTTCTAGCCCCAAAAACCCGAGGGTCATCCCAACCATACCACAAACCTTAACTTGCTCCTCTGTAATGCCAGGCTGGTAAGGAACAAGTCACATATCATGTATGACTCGTTGGAGGAGGAGAATGCCGACCTGACTGTGCATGTATTTTTGTGTGCTTTTATTGACATATTGTTCGATTATATCTGTTGTAATCCCACCTCGATCAGCAGGGAGAGGCAAAAAATATATTATTATTATTATTATTATTATTATTATTATTATTATTATTATTA
>NW_024830474.1:0-662 GCF_019175285.1 Sceloporus undulatus
TGCAGATCAATGCCTATCACTACTGGGGGAAAAGTATATAAAGTGAATTCCTTACCAAAATAAACACACAACTAATAATAATAATAGTTTACTTATACCCCACTCTTCAACCAAGGCTATCCGAGTGGCTTACAAATTTTTTACTAGACATTTCCCAGATACAAGAGAACATTTGATTATACAACATTTTTGTTGGAGATTTGGGATATCTGCATTGCACATGTAAATAAAAATAGACACATCTCCCTTTAAACCTCCTACATCTATTTGTAGAAAGGTACACAGGTCCAAATGATTTGTCTTGCTGGGTTTTCCTATCTGACATGATTTGGAAATCGTTGTTGAAACTCATTTGTTTGTTTATTGCATCATTCCCTTTACGTGTCTGTTATTTCTCAGTGTTATGTTTATAAATACAGAATGAGAAGGAGAAAAACTGCAATCAAAGAGCATGCATTGTTGTTTTCCAATTACAAAAGAGCAACCAGTAATACCATGATGACCATGTGAACCACATGTGCCACCTACAACCTGCCCCCAGGAAAACAATGTTCACATCAGGTGCAGAATCTCACCTTCCGACTCTTGCTTCTCCTGCTCCGGCAGGGAATTTTTATTAAAACTAGGTGAGATTTTCTTTTCTTTTTGTTCTTTATTTTCCC
>NW_024830474.1:762-1403 GCF_019175285.1 Sceloporus undulatus
GCCCAAGTTGACTACCTGCTGAATTTAGTCCAGAAATGGAGGAGAAAAAGGATTGTGTGAAAGATAAAAGTGAGGCCAGTTGTGCCAAAAACCCAGTGGAGAAGCCAAGAGGAGCTGGACCAGGTCTTTTGCCTTCGAAAGATGTTTTAGCATCAGCTTTTGTAGACTTGATCTCCTTTGGCAGATGCAAGGAGTGAGAGGGTGCTCAGGAAGGATCTAAGGTCTTTCCTGGGCACCTGTTGACTCTCTGGATCTGAGGACGGAGACCAAGTCTACAAAAGTTTATGCTTCAATTTCTTTTGCTCAGTTAGTCTCACAGGTGCCACAAGATGGCAATGCAATTTAAGACAAGAGTGATTTAAGTGGGCTTAATCTGTATTTTAAAATATGGAAAATTAAAAGAGAAGAGCCAACAGCCTTTTAAAGCAATTTGAAGCGAAACACATGCAGAAATGTGAATCAAATCCAATGGGCCCTGGAAGTAGACCTCTGGACTGGCAAAGCCTCGCGGGGGGCAGCAGAGGTGTGGGCCCATTGCTCCTCCCCACCACAGGCCCCTACTCTCCCCCGGATGAGAGACAGCTGGAGGCCAGAGGAAGGGCAGGAGGAGCAGGAGCAACAGCACGTGGCCATCACCCCCC
>NW_024830475.1:0-1403 GCF_019175285.1 Sceloporus undulatus
CCTAGAGGTTCTGTGTAGGACAAATAAATGTCTCTTTTAGGAAGGCACTGGTCTTGCTTCTCATTTGGATAGTGATCGTCTGGGCATTTTGCACATTCCCTTGCATCTGAAATACATGAAAAAGCTCTCAGTGTTTCCCAAACCACTGCAAATATTCTTTAAATTTCATTTAAAAATCAATTTTGCTTAAATCTGAATTAACCAAATTTTGTTCTTTCTTCCATGAGAATATTTGATGTGTTTGTTATAAATAATTCCTTTTTGTTTCTAAATAAGGCCCAGTACATACCGGCCCCGAAGAATGTTCTCGTCACATGCGAGGGGCGCCCTGCCCACACGTCCCTTGCCCCTCACATGTGACGAGTGCATCCTTACTGTGCGGCACCGAAAAGGTGATACGCACATCGATGACATCACTGCTTCGCAGCATCTAAATGGAGCAGCACAACAGCAACGTGCTTATGCCGCCACAAGCTATTTGCGACGGCACAAAAAGGAGCCACTTTTTATCAGTACTTTTTCGCATAACATTTCTATGCAATTTGGTTGCTGTGACGCTGCTATGCAGAAACAAGAGGCGGCTCCCGGACGCGTCTTCCTAGCACTCTGTACCACGCCTAAGTTATCATTTCATTTGCATGTGTATTTCAGGCATTTCCCCCCAAAAACATACATCTTTCAACTGCTTATTTGAGCACAGAAAGGTACTGACACTAGAACTAGCTTTCTTCTTCATGATATATACCAGTGATTCCCAATGTGAGTAGGGGGTCTTGGGTGGTGGAAAGATCCGGGGGGAGGGAGGAAAAGGGAGCTGGCAGGGCAGCCTTCAATCAAAGAACAAGCATGAAAGAAGCACAAGGGGAACCAGGGGACTTTAGAGCCATAGTGGGGATGAGGAGTTCCAGCACTTGATGGAAGGGGAGAAGCTGTGGCAAAAAAGATCTTTCACATTTTGGACTCTGCCTAAGCCTTGGGAGTTGTGGTAAGACTCAAATGGCAAGGGAGAGCTGCACTGCTTCTCCTTCTTTCTTTCATCAAACCATCTGAAAGAGAAGAGACAGTAGAAGAAACAATGTCTGTGTATGGAGGGGACCACTTCAAGTTGTGACTGATTCTTCAAAAGATTGCCTTTTCCTCTCTCAGAGTGGGAGTTTTTCTTTGCTGGGAAGAAAAGTGGGAATCTGGTTGTGCCCCTCTCCCTCCTGGTGAAGAAGGATTGAGAGTCCTTCCTAGCCAGAGAGAGCCTTCCCTGTTTGCACTTGGGATCAGTGCACCTGGGATCAGTGGCTGAGCAGCTGGTCAAGCAGTGAATATGAAGCCTTTCACCCACGCTGGTTTTTGCTGCAAGACCATTATGAGCAAAAGGTTTCTCAGGGGCTGCTCAGGACAAAGGAACTTGA
>NW_024830476.1:0-1403 GCF_019175285.1 Sceloporus undulatus
GCAGCTGGCGTATCAGCCGAAGCTGGTAACAGGCACTCCTGACCGTCGCATCCACCTGAGAAGTCAACTGGAGCGACGAATCAAGGAGTACTCCCAAGCTGCGCACCGAGTCCTTCAGGGGGAGCGTGACCCCAACTTTGGCCAAGTCACACGCTCTCAGCCTCAGAGAAAGGGAATGGCAAACCTCCCTTGAATAAATTGTGCCAAGAAAACCCCATGGTAAGGTCGCCACTGGTCAGAAACGACTGGGAGGCACACGGCAACAACACATTCTGGAATTCTGCACCAGGTAGACTCTGACAAAGCAGTTACAAATCTTTGGCCTCTTAGATGTTTTGAGCTATTAAACTCATAATCCCTTATCCACTGTCTGGGGTTTCTGGGAACTGAAGGCCAAAGCATCTAGAAGGCCAAAGGTTTGGTTCATGGTTGACAAATCCCAGGAATCCATAGGCAGCTGGAGTGGAATTAAGGTGTTATCATTATGCAATGTGGATCAAAAAGAGACTCCCAAGAGTAAAATAAATTCACCAAAGCCTCAAAATCCTTGGTCTCCTCAGTGGCATAGAGTCCAGGGAAGGGCCGGAGGACGGAGTCGCGCTTGTAGCTCTGCAGAGCGGAGACAAAAAAGCTGCACTTCAGGTCGGCGGCCAGGAGGTCCTTCTGGATGGCCTCGCGGACCCTCTCTTTGGAGACAGCAGCAGCATCACCGACGTTTGGCTCCTGCATCCCCTGCGGGGAGGTCCTGTTAGAGAGAAACACAAGCAGAGGTAAGAAAACCAAAGCAGGCTTGGCAGATGGGGCCACATCCGGCAGATCAATCGATCAATCCCAGAAATGACTTTGCTAGGCATGAAACACTAGGTGGGAAAGTATTTGGGGTCCTGAATTTCTGTACAGTCAACCAAAAGAACTGCAAGAGCCAGGTCCTTGCCTAAGATACACCAGAGTCTTCACTTTGAATTGTTGTCGCCGTGTGCCTTCAAGTCATTTTTGATTTATGGGGACCCTAAGGCAAACCTATCATGGGATGCCAAGAAAAGCCACCATCACAATACACACACATCTATTAGCTTTTACATTTTCTATACTGCTTCATACAGTATATGGAAAATGCTGACACTTTCTCTCACTCTCTAGTATGTCCTGCAGCCTTGGGCTTGGGTTCAAAATAATTTATATATAATGTGTGTGTGTGTGCCTGTATGTGTATGTATATGTATTGTGATGGTGGTTTCCTTGGTATCCTTTTTTCAGAGGAGGGCTTGCCATGGCTTTATTCTGAGGCTGAGAGAGTGTGACTTGCCCATGGATTCAAACCCAGGTCTCCAGGGTTGTAGCCCAAGGCTGCAGGACATACTAGAGAGAGAGAGAGAGAGAGAGAGAGAGAGAGAGAGAGAGAG
>NW_024830477.1:0-1403 GCF_019175285.1 Sceloporus undulatus
TGAAGAGAAATGAAAGACGGGAGACCGCTCTGTAATTCTTCATGTCCAAAGGATCTGGGGAGGGATTTTCAGAAGCAGACGTATCACTGCTTCTTTTAAGCAAGATGGAAAATAGCCTCCCTAAGAGATGCATCTATGATATATCTCTGGTGAGTCCCAAGTGCATCTCCTCTTTGGAGGACCAGCCATGAAGGGCAAGGGTTGAAAGGGCAAGTTGTCTTCTTCACACTTCCAAGGAGCTTGTCCACATCCTCGGTAATCACAGATTCAAATTGATCCAGTATGATCTTATTCACGGAGTCACTGGACACCTCACCTATAGCCTCAATAATTTTAATCAAATGTTTTTACTGTTTTACTGTTTTTATTGTTGAGGAATGGAGCAGCATTGAAAATGTTCCGATGTGGCAGAGAAGCTAATGGACACTTGCTGCTCTTAACCAGGAATTTGTTGCAGCTGTGGCTCCAGACAGCAGGTGATTGTCCAAGATTGTGGCGGAGTGTGCCAGAGAGCGCATAGCACTTATGGAAATATGCTGTGTCATCTGGAATAGTGGACAGTAATCCAGGTAACACAGGAAATTGTACAGGAAGGGGTTGAGCTAGATTGCCACATAGCAAGAGTGTATATAAACTCAAATCATCATTGTACAGTGTGGGTTTTGTAACTGGTGGTTGGTGTTGGTCTAGCTGTCGTGTATGTTTTGCAACCAAAAATAAACAGCGCCTCTTTGGAGAAAAGCCAGCCTACGGTGCTTTAATCTAGCAGCTGTGTTTCCTGGCAAAGCTCTAGTCTGCCAGTTTGTCTATCTACTCACAAGCTTCCAAGATTACTCTGAGTTCATCTCTGCATTTTCTCCCAACATCATTTATACTGTCACTGTTTAATCCAGTTTTAGTACTGGGATCAGGAGGGGGGTAGGCATAGGGATTGATTTTAACCTCAATGTATTTTATTGTTGTAACCAGCACAGTTTCTCCTTAATAGAGCGGGCTAGAAATAAATCTCTTCTTATTATATTATGCTGGCATCCAAGTCGGCTCGTACCTCGTGTGTATGTTTGCCTTTCTGTTCTTATGGCTGGGAATGGAGCTGAGGACTGAAGAGAGAAGAAAGTGTCAGTTTTGTGCAAATTCACAACTTCTGTGCATCAAAGAGTCCAGTGTGTTGAAATAGCAAAGAACTTTATTGAAAATACATAGTCAGAAAATCAGTATTTAAGCCAGAACTGCCCCCCCAAAGCCAAAGAATATATTGAAACCCCAAAACCTAAAACTCCATCTTCTACCAAACCTAGCCCTTACCTATTCCCACCATCTACCCCCCACTATTAACCAGCTCCACTTTGCCATCCTTCTCACATGCACAATCTCTCCCTGCCCCAGACATTCAAAGAAGCTAG
>NW_024830478.1:0-1403 GCF_019175285.1 Sceloporus undulatus
GCAAAAATAGAACAAAACAATAACAAAAATGAGAAGGCACAGCTAATTCTGGGCTGAGAGAGTGTGCCTTTCACTCAGTCTCAGAGTTGCAGAACAAAATGAAAACAAAACGACACACATAAAAATATGCCACCGCCTTGTGGAAGACATCACTCAGTTCTCCGAGCATAGGCAGAACAAAACTGGGTATATTTGCAGCATGATCCTAGTCTCTGATCATGTGCAGAGAGCAAAGCAAAACCTTTAGGAGGTGCTGTGTGGCATCATTGGCAACACTCACAGCAAAGAACAAAGAACAGTACGACTATGAAGAAATCTACTCTCTCCAATTCCTAGGAGGAGGAAAGAAGAGGATTCCTGAGCATGCTTAGAGTGCATAGTCTCTGAGCATGGAAAGAGAAAAGCAGAAGAAACAACAACTTGTGACTAACAGGGGGCGTGTGTGAGACAAACTGGTTGGAACACACTTCAAATTAAACAGTGGATGTGCTGTCCTACATACATCATGGAGGACAATAAAAGGTAGACTGCTCAGCCAGTGAGGCTCATCTATGAATTCCAAGGCTCTGAAAATAGACAGAGTGGAGGGAGTTCCTTCACATTCCCAAATTGTAAACCATTAAACAAGCACAAATACCAATTCATGTATGGAAATACAGTACCTTGGTTGAGAGTCAGCAGCTAAGACATTTTCCCAGATAGACTATGCCGACCTGAGGCTCTTTATAACGACTTAACAGAAAAACAAAGACTCTTGGGATCATGAATCAATCCCTACAGACTTTAGACAAAGAGGTAGTTGCCTTCAGACTCCTGAATCCCAGGCAGTCAAGCAAACAAACAAACAAACAACTTTACAATGCCTAACCCTGCTGTGCTGGTCAAGTCTATGCAAATTAAGGCAAGGGAGACAAATGGGGCTCCCTTTTCCAAGCAGGCTGAGTATGGAAAGTGTAGTTTTTCCAGAACCTAAGTACCAGATTTACTTCACAAAATGCTATGTTTTCTTAACACAACCAAAACAACAAAAGTAGCCCAAATTTGGGTCAAGAAACTAGAAAGTCCTGTCCCTTTACATTCTCCATAATTACAGAAGAGATCTATAATCTAACCAAGTAACATCCAAATTACAGACTGAAAGCCTGTTGTAGAAGAGGGAGGGTGCTCTTCAGCTAAGAACTCCATGGATGAAGAGACCAAAACTTTGGAAATGGGCTGAGAAAGTGTAACTCTGTTGAGTCATACTCTCGGGAATGAGGATGTAGGACAAGACTCATGGAAGGTGACCAGATCAGACTTACAAGAGCAAAAGAAAAACTTTTGGCTGAGCAAAAGGTCTACAAAAACTTTACACACAGTACTGATCACTGAAGACAAGACAAAAGAGTAGATCACTTGAACAG
>NW_024830479.1:0-1403 GCF_019175285.1 Sceloporus undulatus
TCCTTCTTTCTCTCTTTCCCTTCCTTCCTTCCTTCTCTCTCTCTCCCCTCTTTCCTTTCCTTCTTTCTCTTTCCCTTCTTTCCTTCCTTTCCTTCCTTCTTTCTCTTCTTCCCTTCTTCCCTTCATCCTTCCTTCTTTCTCTCCCTCCCTTCTTTCCTTCATCCCTTCCTTCCTTTCTTCCCTTCCTTCTTTCTCTCTTTCCCTTCTTTCCTTCATCCCTTCCTTTCTTCTTTCTCTCCTTCCCTTCATCCCTTCCTTCCTTCATCCTTCTTTCTCTCCTTCTCTATCTCTCTCTCTCCCTTCTTTCCTTAATCCCTTCCTTCCTTCTTTCATCCTTCCTTCCTTCTCTATCTCTCTCTCCCTTCTTTCCTTTCCTCCTTTCTCTCCTTCCCTTCTTTCCTTCATCCCTTCCTTCCCTCATCCTTCCTTCTCTCTCTCTCTCTCCTTTCCTTTCCTTTCCTTCTTTCGCTCTTTCCCTTCTTTCCTTCATCCCTTCCTTCCTTCTATCTCTCTCTCCCTTCTTTCCTTTCCTTCCCTTCTTCCCTTCATCCCTTCCTTCCTTCATCCTTCCTTCCTTCTTTCTCTACCTCCCTTCTTTCCTTCTTTCCTTCATCCCTTCCTTTCTTCCTTCTTTCTCTCTTTCCCTTCCTTCCTTCCTTCTCTCTCTCTCCCCTCTTTCCTTTCCTTCTTTCTCTTTCCCTTCTTTCCTTCCTTTCCTTCCTTCTTTCTCTTCTTCCCTTCTTCCCTTCATCCTTCCTTCTTTCTCTCCCTCCCTTCTTTCCTTCATCCCTTCCTTCTTTCTCTCCTTCCCTTCTTTCCTTCATCCCTTCCTTCCTTCTCTCCTTCCTTCCTTCTCTCCTTCCTTCCCTTCCTTCCTTCATCCTTCCTTCCTTCTCTCTCCCTTCTTTCCTTTCCTTCTTTCTCACCTTCCCTTCTTTCTTTCATCCCTTCCTTTCTTCCCTTCCTTCTTTCTCTCCTTCCTTCCCTTCCTTCTTTCTCTCCCTTCTTTCCTTCATCCCTTCCTCCTTTCTTTCCTTCCTTCCCTTCCTTCTTTTGCTTCTTCCCTTTTTTCCTTAAGCCCTTCCTTCCCTTCTTTCCTTCATCCTTCCTTCCTTCTCTCTCTCTCTCCCTTCTTTCCTTCTTTCCCTCCTTCCTTTCTTTCATCCCTTCCTTCCTTCCCTTCCTTCTTTATCTCCTTCCTTCCCTTCCTTCTTTCTCTCCCTTCTTTCCTTCATCCTTTCTTTCCTTCCTTCCCTTCCTTCTTTTGCTTCTTCCCTTCTTTCCTTAAGCCCTTCCTTCCCTTCCTTCTTTCTCTCCTTCCCTTCTTTCCTTCATCCTTCCTTCCTTCCTTCTCTATCTCTCTCTCCCTTCTTTCCTTCTTTCTCTCCCTCTTCTTTCCTTCA
>NW_024830480.1:0-515 GCF_019175285.1 Sceloporus undulatus
GTTAACTGGGCCAGTGAGAATGGGCCCCAAGTCATTCTAAGTAGCAATTAAACATATCACTGTTCAATCTACCATCATGTATACCAGAAATAGGGAAACTTATTTTTTCTGTGAAGGGTCACATTCTTTCAGGAATACGTTTTGGGGAGCTGTACACTGGTGCTGATGTGGCTAAAGCCAGTCATGGGTGGTTTCAAGAATCAATGTGAATAGAGTTACCCCTTTCTTTTTCTCTCTCGGCTACCATTTCCCTCCATCCCTTCTGTTCCCAGTCAGTTTCCAATGAAGGACACATTGTTCTTGCCAAAGAGCTAAACCAGGGGTAGGCAACCTGTGGCCCGCGGGCCGGATGCGGCCCGGCAAGGCCTTGGGACCGGCCCCAGCCCGGTCCTGCCGCCGATTGCCGCCAGGGCCTTTGGCGTCTCGCGCAAGGGGCATGGTGGGGCAATTGTCTATAGAAGCCTCAGAAACATGCATTTATCTTAACATTTTTTTAAAAAATCAGCATTTTTTTT
>NW_024830480.1:615-1403 GCF_019175285.1 Sceloporus undulatus
ACACACACACACACACACACACAAAAGAGTTTTATTTGACAAAATGTATGCACTTTGGGGCATTTTGTGCATGGCTCTTTAAAAAAAAGGAGGGGGGAGTACACTTCCGATGCCCCTGCAAACGTCACCTATGACGATTTCTTGATTGACAGCAGGCGCCCTCAAGTTAAACCCGATAAGGCATTCGGGTTAAAATGCCCCTCAATAGTAGTGGGCACTCGCTAACGGAGAGATTCGGGGGAGGAGCATCCGGATCTACCCAGTTCCACCCACGTTAACTGGGCCAGTGAGAATGGGCCCCAAGTCATTCTAAGTAGCAATTAAACATATCACTGTTCAATCTACCATCATGTATACCAGAAATAGGGAAACTTATTTTTTCTGTGAAGGGTCACATTCTTTCAGGAATACGTTTTGGGGAGCTGTACACTGGTGCTGATGTGGCTAAAGCCAGTCATGGGTGGTTTCAAGAATCAATGTGAATAGAGTTACCCCTTTCTTTTTCTCTCTCGGCTACCATTTCCCTCCATCCCTTCTGTTCCCAGTCAGTTTCCAATGAAGGACACATTGTTCTTGCCAAAGAGCTAAACCAGGGGTAGGCAACCTGTGGCCCGCGGGCCGGATGCGGCCCGGCAAGGCCTTGGGACCGGCCCCAGCCCGGTCCTGCCGCCGATTGCCGCCAGGGCCTTTGGCGTCTCGCGCAAGGGGCATGGTGGGGCAATTGTCTATAGAAGCCTCAGAAACATGCATTTATCTTAACATTTTTTTAAAAAATCAGCATTTTTTTT
>NW_024830481.1:0-1403 GCF_019175285.1 Sceloporus undulatus
TCACACCCCACTACAGCTGGTAAAACATCAGGAATAAACTTTTAAATTTTTACCTTTTTTCCTCCCAGCCCCAGAAAATTTTATCATGAACCCCTTCCGTATCGCCAACCTATACCAGAAGCTGGAGAATGATCCACGCACCAGGACTTTACTCGCTGATCCAAGCTACAGGACACTGATTGAGCAACTTCACAACAACCCATCGGAACTGGGAATGTAAGTGTTTTGAAGAAGGGGGTGGTGTCAGAATTCCAAAGCCTAATCAATATTCACATCCACTATAGTTACTGTTCATATTGCTATGTAATTGCTTTAGCTGTGGTTCTGCCTGCTTGTAATGGGGGGAGGGGGTGCTAGTTGGTACTTGGGAATGATTGCAGTTATGGTTTGGAATGCACTGTTTAATTAGCTGGAGACATTTGTGAGGCTTGTCCAAGGTCAGCAGGGCCTCTAAGTTATGATGATCTGTCCACACTTCGAAAGGGTGGGGAGCCCCTTCCAGGAATTGCCTCCAAACCTCCAACACCCTTTTAATGGCATAGGCCTCTTTTTCCCAGCATGGCCAACATTTCTGGGTCGAATCAAAACATTTGGACAGATAGGCACAAGGCCTCAGTCCAAAGTGCAGCATTTAAACAGCATACTGACTTCTGGCCGGGTCTAAGAGAAGGAGTACCCCTAAGCCGCTACCTGCAGGAGCGCCGGGCCCTTGCGCGAACTGGGGAGGCGAGTGTCCAACCCTGACCCCGAGTAGATTATCGGAAAAGCCAAGTGGCAATTCCGGGAGCTAAGGGATTCCCTGGAGGCCTTGAGTAAGGTTCAGTCCAAAATCCACCTTAGCAAAATACAGGTAAGGGTTCTGTGGAGGCCTCAGGGAGGATCCCAGAACAGCAGCTCTCTGTAGGATAGAGGGTTGTATCAGGACCAGTTAGGAGTGAGGATTCCCTGGAAGCCTGCGCAGAGGTTCCAAAATCCCTCCTAGCACAGGATTCGACGTAGAAGGGTTGCTGGAAGCCTCTCGGTGAGGTTCCAGAAACAGTAGTAGCAAGCAGGGAGAGAGTAGCCATCCTCCCCCCAGGGAGGTTTCCCCTGGAAATTTGGCTCTGCTCTCCAAGAGGGTGAATTTTGGAGTGTAGTATAGAAGAAGGACCCCAAAAGTCAGAACCCTAGAGGTTGCCTGGCTTTGAACTTCTCCCTCAGCAAAAAGGGGAGGAAAGTAGCAAGACGCCCCTTAAGGGTCTTTGTAATTTCAGTTTTTGAGCAAGTGGTTTTGACCCAAGCTCTGCTGTGGAGAAACCTCTTAAGGTCTCCACCAATTTGGGCTACAGTTGGGTCTAAACCCTTAGCCCACCACACAGGACACTTTGCAATTTTGCAACAGCCTTGGAGGACGATCCTCCAGA
>NW_024830482.1:0-1403 GCF_019175285.1 Sceloporus undulatus
ATTTTTGAAGGGATGTCATATTGAGGAGGGGGCAAGCTTGTTTTCTGTTGTTCCAGAGACTAGGACCCAGAACAATCTACAGGAAAAGAGATTCCACCTTAATATTTGGAGGAACTAACTGACAGTAAGGGCTGTTCGACAGTGGAACAAACTCCCTCCTTGGAGTGCAGTCGAGTATCCTTCCTTTGAGGTCTTTAAGCAGAGGCTGGGTGGCCATCTGTTAGGCATGATTTGATGGAGAGTTCCTGCATGGCAGAATGGGGTTCGACTGGATGGCCCTTGTGGTCTCCTCTAACTCTATGATTCTTTGATTTATATCCCAGATGGAGAAACTCCGGCCCCTGGGCTGGATAAGACCTGTATTACTTTACACATCTGATCCATGGCCTTCCCTCATCACGCCCCCTTCCCCATTTAGACACTGGTGAACATAATCATTTCATTTTTCCAAATGAGACAAATCTCTGAGCTTAACTGATGTGTTTGTAATATAATAATATAATAATAATACATTTATTTATATACCACCTTTCCAAAAAGATCAAAGCAGTTTACAAATGTACAATTACAAAATTTGTGTGTTTGTGTGTGTCAGTCATAGCAGGAGCATGAAGTATGTACCTCCTTCCTCTGCTTGCTAAAGCCACACAGAAACTGAGGCATGTACATTTGTGTGCATTGTTTCTGAACGGATCTATTGTCAAAATCAAAATTTCTTCACTTTTCCTTGTATATTTTTTAAAAAGACGCACACTGCTGAATATGTTGCACTTAGACAACAAAAATCTATAAATGTATAGGTTTTTCAGTGAAGATTGCAGCCTGGATTATGCTCATTTTTAGGAAGTGAAGACCTATATAAATTCATTTTATAAACCCAGAGAAAAAAATACGTCACAAAGCTCTAGTAAACAACACACACATTCCCCACACAAAGGACTCTCTGGCGCACTGTGTGTCTGGCTCTGGAAATCTCACTTCCACCTTCTGGGAAGACAATGCTGCCACAGACTGAATTTGGGGCTTCATGCCTGCAAAGCATGGGCTCACTCTCTCAGCTGCAACCCTTCCACACAATCCTGGACTGAAACATTTAAGGAAAGTCCTCTTTCAGCTCCAGGAATAAAGGCCTACCTTCAATACAAAGACCCTGATTCCTGCAGCCCCAGAAAGGCCTCTTCTGCCGTCCTTTATGGCCGGAGCTTCCCTGGGTCAGAGTCAGTCTCCTCAGCCGTAGAGAAAGGTTGCTCTGAGTGCGAAGGAGGAGGAGGTCCACAGGGCTGAGGGAGGGAAGGCAATGGGAAAAGGTCAGTGCCAATGGCCATGGAGGGCAGAAGGTGACAATGCATAGGAAATTCCTCTGAGTCCCAGCCATAGTAACTCCTGGTAGTAAATAGTCCAGG
>NW_024830483.1:0-1403 GCF_019175285.1 Sceloporus undulatus
AAAGTGATTTTTCTGTCTTTTCGCCCAAGAAGGATGTCATATTTAATAAATACAATTCGGGGGACATAGAGTATTGTATTCCAAATATTTCTTGTATACATTTATGAATTTTGAACCAGAATTTTTAATTTTTTTGACAGGACCACCACATATGATAGTAGGAACCTTTTTCTTTAAGACATTTCCAGCATCTATCATCCTTTAAATTGTAATAATTAGCTATTCGAGTTGGTGTATAATACCACCTGTTTACTATTTTGATATAATTTTCTCTAAGGTCTTGCGATGCTGTAAACTTATAAGATTTTTTCCAAGCCTGTTCCCAATTTTCAAACAATATTTCATGTCCCAATTCCTGTGCCCATTTGATCATGTATGTGGTGACTGTTTCATGTTCCAATTCTCTTCTTACAAATAATTTATATAGTCTTGAAATCTTCCCTTTATCTTCCCCCCAGATAATTTGATCTAGCTCATTTACATCCTTCTCGAAGCTTTCTCTTTTTAAATCTTTTTTATATCTTTGTGTTATTTGTAAATATTCAAACCATGTTGTGTTTATTCCATTTTCTTTTAAGTCTTCTTTGGATTTTAGTTTCACATTTCCACTTCTTTCTTTCACAAGTAAATCCTTATATGTAACCCATTTATCTTTCTCTTTTCCCCTCACAATTAGGAAAGCTTCATCAATTGATACCCATTCTGGCACCCCTCTGTAGAATTTTCCTTTTATTGTTCGCCATGTGTTTAACAATGCTTTCCTTATAAGATGTTTGTTTATAGCCTTATCCGTAATTTCTTTGGGGTACCAGAGATGGGCATGCCAGCCACCATTCATATTGTTAGCTTCCAAGTTTAATAATTTTCTGTCTTTTAACATTATCCATTCCTGGATCCATAGCATACTGCAAGCTCTATAATACATTCTCAGATCTGGCAATGCACAGCCTCCTAGGTCTTTTTCCTTTTTTAAAATTTTGGATTGTATTCTGGCCTTTTCCCCTTTCCATACAAAGCTAAGTATTCCTTTTTCCCATGTTTTAAATACTTTTTCGTTTGTAATAATTGGTAAATTTATAAATAAAAACACAAGCTTTGGAAGAACGTTCATTTTAATTGCGGCAATTCTGCCTAATAATGATAAATTATATGTATTCCACTTTTTTAAATCGTTCTCTATTAGTTGCCAGGTTATTTTGTAATTATTTTTAAACAAGTTCGTGTTATTTTCCGTTAGCCATATTCCTAGATATTTTATTTTTTTCTCTATTTTTATGCCTGATTTGATTGTCAATTCTTCTTTTTCCTTTTCTTTTAAATTTTTTGTTAACATTGAAGTTTTACTTTTGTTAATTATTATTCCAGAATATTTTCCAAATTCATTTAATTCTTTCAACTGATGC
>NW_024830484.1:0-1403 GCF_019175285.1 Sceloporus undulatus
TGGGGGGATTCAGCGGGTTTTGGACAGACATTTCCGGGAATTATCTTCGAGGCTTGTTGGCAACACTGATGCCATTAGCCTCTGAAGATGCCAGCCACAGAGGGAGATGAAACATCAGGAATAAATCCTTCCAGAACATGGCCACATAGCCTGAAAAACCTGCAAAAAACCATGGATGCCCACCATGAAAGCCTTCAACTTCATATTCACTAGCTGTGCAGCATTCAGTCTCCCCACCCCCAGTCAACTAACTGTCAAGCCCTGTTAAAGCCATTTACTGGTCATGGGGTGGGAGTGGGCCCAGGCAGTGCCAATCCTGGCTACATTTGTAGCTGGTGGGAAGAGGAAAAATTAGTTTACTATCCTAGATCTTGGAGAACATTTTTCTTCCCTGGTTGTTGCAGTGTTGTCTGGTTTCCCCCCCCCCCCCCTCCCCCAATGTTTCCAGTAAATAGTCATAGCAATCTACTCCAGTGCTTGACAGCTGCCTTAAGGAATCATGAGCCGCATAAAGCCATTCATGTGTAGGATCTTTGCCTACCATGGTATTACTAGAAATAATAATATTAAGAAAAAATAAACATTATAAAGTGAATGCACAGCTCGTGTTTTAAAAACATTTTCTGGCTTACTATGCTGTCTGATTTTTTATTTGTTTCAAACATCCGTATGTTACCCTTCACTCTTTTAGGATTTGAGGGCAATCTACAGTCAGTTATACTGCAAAATAATAAAACAGCAAAATAAACTTTGTCTATTTAAGCATTTATGGAAAAAATTGATCTTATGTTTTCAATGCTTTCTGCTTACCACCTTCCCTGATCTGCTAGCTGTGATTATTGCTGTTTTGAATTGGTTGACAACTGTGTGTAATTGTCATGAGTGGGCACTCTGTAGGCTTAGTGTGTGTTGCTTAATGCATTTTTCTTTAGTTGGACCAAATCTGGAAAGTAATATTAAAAAATAGCAGAAACATTTTCTAGATGTGTCTGTAGCAATAACACAGCTGTTGCAGATAACTGAAACAAGAATTTACAAGAGATCTGCTTCTTCATTATGCAAGTAGCTTCCTCTGTCCCATTATTATTAGTGTCATCTTCCTGTGCTTATTTAGACAAACATTTTTGAGATGTAAACCTCACCTTTCAGCGAAAACTTCCAAGGTGATTAGCAGTAATGTCTGAGATGAAATGTATAGTATTCCCCAGAGAGTTTTGTCTATTTTCACTAAATGGTCAGACATGGGAATTATAGTGTTATGGCATGGGTACTTGATTTGTATTGTATTTGTATTGTAAATGGAGAGACAGAGGGGTCTTCAACAACATATTGCAGCACAAATATTTCTGTTCACCACTCCACTCATAGTCAGCTGTATCCTCCTCATCCCCACCTTCCCACCC
>NW_024830485.1:0-844 GCF_019175285.1 Sceloporus undulatus
TGTATTACGAAAACCCTCTCAGAAAAGAGACACAACTGTTCAACTGAGGTCTCAGAGAAGGTTCCAGAACATTATTCCCCACAGTCCCAAGCAGCACAAAACAGCCAGAACACAAAATGGCCACCTCCACCTCAGCGCTTGGCAGTTGGAGGCCTCAGCACAGCAGTGAAGCCTACTGCTTCCAGGCCTTCTGCTTCTGCTCCACTCCTCCCTCCTTTTCTCTGTCTGCTCCTCGCTGACTCTTCCGTGCGCAGAGCTAAATAGAGAGGCAGAAGCTCCTTCCTTCTTCGAAGGCTTCCAGGCCTTGTCCCTCTGCTCCCTCTCCACTCCTCTCTCTCTCTCTCACTCCTTCCTTCCTTGTTTCTGTCTATATCTCTCTTTCTTTCTTTCTTTCTTTCCTTCTTTCCTCTCTCTCTCTCTCTCTCCTTCCTCCTTGTCTCTCTCTGTCCCTTTCTCTCTGCTCCTCGCTCGCTCTTCTACGGGCAGAGCTAAATAGAGAGGCAGAAGCTCCTCCCCTTCTTCATTCTGGCCAATGGGGGAAGAGGAGCTGGAAGGCCCCGCCCCCCTGCCCCACCCTCACAGGCTCCTCCTGCAGTTCATATGGAAGAAGGCAGGAGGGACTGAGGGACACTGGAGCCCCAGCCACACGGACACTGGCCAAAGGCACACATTCTCAGAGCCTAAGACCCATGAAATACAGGGCAGGACCCCTCCTCTGTCTGGCCATGTGGATGCTGGGAGATCCAGTCCAGGGAATACACTGTAAATCCCATTGGCAAGAGAAAAGGCTACTACTGCCTTTCAGATCCAGTTTGCACCAAGTCCTCTATGAGGCCAGAAACCC
>NW_024830485.1:944-1403 GCF_019175285.1 Sceloporus undulatus
GAGGGACACTGGAGCCCCAGCCACACGGACACTGGCCAAAGGCACACATTCCCAGAGCCTAAGACCCATGAAATACAGGGCAGGACCCCTCCTCTGTCTGGCCCTGTGGATGATGGGAGATCCAGTCCAGGGAATACACTGTAAATCCCATTGGCAAGAGAAAAGGCTACTACTGCCTTTCAGATCCAGTTTGCACCAAGTCCTCTATGAGGCCAGAAACCCATTTGTTAGGAAGCGAACCCCGAATATCTCAGGAAGGATCTATATCTCCCAAGGCCTCCTCCCTCCCGGACCTCCTTCCTCTCTTCCCCTCAGTCTCTCTCTCTCCCCTGAAGGCCTCAAATGTCAACTGCCAAGCGCTCAGGCAGAGGCAGCCATTTTGTGTTCTATCAGCCATTTTGTTTTCTGGTGACCATTTTGTGTTTTGGAGGCCATTGTGTTCCAGTGGCCATTTTGTGT
>NW_024830486.1:0-1403 GCF_019175285.1 Sceloporus undulatus
GAACGGTCAGTAAGGGGTCTGACCACTTCCACACGTTAGGAAAATTACACACACATTCATACGCTGTTGGCCTGGAACGCCCGACTTTCAACCCTAAATGCGGGTTCGGGAATTCCTCCCGAGGGTCATTCGAACGATGATCACAACAGCCAAGCTTTCGCACAAACATTCCAGACAGTCCCTACCGCCCCACCTCCATATCCGCCTTTCCCGCCTTCCACTTGCCTGTTCCTGAAGACTGTCCGATGCCACGCCATGCTCTGCAAACTGTTCTTCCTAGACCTTACCTGTTACGAAACATAGTGCGCCGTTCTCAAACACTTGCCCATATCGATGCATTTGCGATCGCTTGCCCAAACGGATGCATAGCAATAACTCCAAGCATTATTTCTTCATTAACAACTATTTCACGATCGATCTCTTACAAGCAAAAAAGGGCTACATGTACTGACATTGCAGGTTCACTCCCCTTTCCCTTATAATCTGCTGGTAAATGGTGGGGGGTAAGATCTCTCTACACCACGATCACCATTCTCACCATTATCAGCAGGAATATGATCGTACAAACAACCTACTTTCACATCCCTTTGACAGCCCTGGCTCACTGCTAGAGAAGCCTAGCAATTCTATTTAGACAGACATTTCAGCTTCTCTGTCAGCAAAAACTACAATTTCCAGTCTTTCATAGCACTGGGCCATGGCTGCTAAATCTCTCTCAAATAGATTCATTATGCCACTCCAGATACGGCCAAAATACCTAACAACAACAACAACATTGATTTCTATTCCATCAAGGCACACAACAACAAACAAAACAACAATGAAAATACTAGAGAACAAACCACAAGTAAGAACAGAGCAAAACATATCAAATCTTACTTCCCTCTCTCCCTCTGACCCTAAAATGGCATTAAAACAACAATTCCCAATAAAAAGCTCCCAAAAAAAGACCACGGTTTCTACCTTGGGCTGCATGGAGACTCCACAAATCATAACAGGCTTTCACAGGCTTTCACTCCCCTGGCTCCATTCCAGGCAACCCTAGGATTTGTAGTTTTCAGAGATTCTATTCTGACTTCTTGTGCATAGACACAGCTCTGGAGCCTCACAAAACTACAAATCCCAGGACACCCAGACCATGGACTCTAGGTCTCATTCTCAGAAATAACACAATATTTACCAGAAACTAAACACCCAGCCTTGTCACGACTGACAACCAAAATGCATCTACACACCATAAATAATAACACAGTTTCACACCGCTTTAGCTGCCCTTGCTCCATGCCATGGAACTCTGGGATTTCTCCTTTCTGGAACCACACAGCGGTCCTTGCCAAAGACAGCAGAGGACCTGCTAAAACTACATATCCCAGAATTCCATTGGACGGCAGCTATAGTGCTTA
>NW_024830487.1:0-1403 GCF_019175285.1 Sceloporus undulatus
GGGGGGGGAGAGAAGGGGCTCTCCACAAAAAGAAGAAGTGAGAGGGAGGAGCTCCTTTCAGGGGTGCATTAGAGTTTTTTGTGGGGGGAAGAGGCCTGTAGCCTTGTTAAGCCAAAGGTCTTGGTTTCCAGACGCTTCACCATTTTAGTCGCCCTCCTGGGACAAATTTGATAAAGAAGACCATCTACTTTTTCATGATGATGATGATTATGATGATGATAGCCCTCTGTATCTACAGATTTCTTTACCTGTGGATTGAACCAATCAAGGCTTGAAAATATAGAAAAATAATGTACATTCCAAGAGCAATTCTTGGTTTTGCCATTTTATATAATAGACATTGCTTTTGTTGTTGTTATTATTATTGTGTGTCTCCAAGTCGTTTTGAATTTATGGTGACCCTAAGGCAGACCTATCACAGGGTTTACAGTACTTGGCAAATATCTTCAGAATAGCTTTCCTATTGCCTTTCCCTGAGGCTGAGAGAGTGTGACTTGCCCAAGGTCACCCAATGGTTTTCCATGGCAGAGCTGGGATTCCAAACCAGATCTCCAGAGACATAGTTCAGCTATGCTCAAACCAATATGCCACACTGGCTCCTATATTATGGACACCATTTCACTTGGCCATTACATTTCATGGACTAGGTCAAACTTTCTCATCCACGGAGGTCATTTTGCAAGACCCCTTCTCCTCCTCCATTTCCAGGCCCAGCTCCTTCTGCATGCCCTCCAACTCTCCCAGTTTGGAAGGAACATTCCCCCTGATTCATCCTCTGCCCTCCCACCTTCTCAGCTGGTTTCTTCTTTCTCCTCCTGCCATTTCTCCCTTCTCTTCAGCTCATTGCCATTGCTGCAAACTGAGTCCAAAGGGCAAAAGGAGTCTGCCCTCCATGAAGACAGCCAAGGAGAAAGGAGAAGAGGGGCCCTTCCCAGAGGCTCAGGCAAAAACAAACAGCTGCAGTCTCTCCTAGTTTGCCTCTCCTTCCTCAGGAAGAACCTTGCAATCTTGATCATACCCTGAGGTTCCTTGGTCACAGACTCCGTTCGGGATTCCCCTCCAAAATATCATGGCCCCACAGAAACTCCCAAGAGAGGAGAAGAGGCCTGAGAGCTGGAAGAGCCTTGAGGCCTTTTTCAGAGGGAGGAGGAGGAGGAGGAGGCTTCTTTGCTTCCAGCCCCCAAAGCTGCCTCCCTATAGAAGACCCTCCAGCCCCCCATCATTGACTCCAACCTGGGGGCCTTTCACTCTCATTCATCATCATCATCATCATCATCATCAATGCTTTATTTGTATACCGCCCTTCTTCCAATCAGGGTGGTGCACAGCATAAAAACATATACAATATACAATATGCAAAGACAATAAAACAGATTAAAATGTACATTAAAATCAGATACTAG
>NW_024830488.1:0-1029 GCF_019175285.1 Sceloporus undulatus
TTCTTGTAAACAGACAACATCTTTCTTAAGTTTCCCTAAATAGTGATATATTTTCTTTCTCTTTATAGGTGAGTTTACTCCTTTTATATTCCATGATAAAATGTCCATATTCAAATCTGTTGGGGTTTCTAGTTTCCCTTCTTTTCCCCTTTATTAGGTTCTAATATTTTCATATTTACCTTTAACTCCTATTCTATTTGTTCTCTGTCGCATTCCTTTCATCATCGTCATCTTTTATTTCTTCCTCTAGATTTGGATTAACGTCCTGTTCATCTTCTTCATTGTCAATCTGTCCTGGTTCCATGCAATCGTTTAGATTCCCATTTTGTTCATTATTTTGGTCGATATCATCATTTGTTTTGTCATTTCTTCTTCCAGGTCCATTTTCAATCCTCTTGCCATATTTAATCCAGAAATCTTTCGCTTTTTGGTTCAGTCTGAACCATTTTCGGTTCCACTTTACTGAGATTCCCTCCAGCTTTTCCCATTTATAAAGGATTTTATATTTATTCAGGTTCATTGTTATGAATTTGTAATTCCCCCTTTTTTCAATAATTCTTTTAGGGATGTCTTTAAAGATTTTTATCGCACAACCTTCTATTTCCAAAGGGCTTTCATAGCTCAAAAATAAAAGTTCATCCTGTATTTTTTTCCTCATGAAAGAAATAACAATGTCCCTGGGGAGGCTTTTGTCTTTTGAAATCCTGATAGGGGATCTCCATATAATCAGCTAACGCTGGAACAAGGTATTCATAGAGGTTTTCATGTTGGATTTCCTTTAGTCCTCTTATTTTCAATGAGTTTTCCCTTTGCTTTAAATCATCCAGTGCTTTAGCATCCAGTTGCATTTCCTGTTGTTGAATTAAAAAAGCAGATTTTTCTTCTAATATTTGAGTCTTTTCTTCCAATTTGTCAATTCTTGTTGTAACTTATTTCTTTAGCGAATTCCTCCAGAGATAGTTTGATTTCTCTTAATTCTGTCTTCAGATTTCACGTCCTGTTTCAGATCTCTCCTTAAACTATGAGTCT
>NW_024830488.1:1129-1403 GCF_019175285.1 Sceloporus undulatus
CAATTTGTCAATTCTTGTCGTAACTTATTTCTTTAGCGAATTCCTCCAGAGATAGTTTGATTTCTCTTAATTCTGTCTTCAGATTTCACGTCCTGTTTCAGATCTCTCCTTAAACTATGAGTCTATGATTCTGAGATCACAATGGGACAGTCTCAATGCTTCTGGTAAGGAAAACAATAGTCCTGTCTCAATCCTTCAGGTAAAGGGCACTACCCTGAACTCATAATACAGTGGTGCCTCGGGTTACGAAATTAATTCGTTCCGCCATTCCTTT
>NW_024830489.1:0-1403 GCF_019175285.1 Sceloporus undulatus
AGAGAGGAAAAGATCATGGACAGCAGTCGCTTTCGGAGCAACAGAGCGACAGTTCCAGAGTGAACAGAGGAATGGAAGCTGGGAGATAGGAAGAGGTCGAATAGGGATCAAGTTAGGAGAGATGCGTGGAGCCATGGGAGGAAAGGATTTAGTAAGCGATAATCAAAAGAAGAAAATATAACAATTACAAAAGTAGCAATATAATAGCCAACTGTACTTGGTAATATTGCCTAAGTATCCCAAGGCACAAGGGAATTAATAGAGAAGGAAGGGGTGGGATTGGAAGCCTTTGCTCAAGGTCCCAGCTACTGAGAGTGATGGAAGGAGAGATGGCTGATGGATTTTGGGAAGGAAAGCTCTATCCTTTGAAGCAGGCCCAATAGATCCGACTCAATCTTCAGATGGATGTAGGAATGGGAGGAATTTCCAGCTCTTAGTCGGACAAATTGTTTAAATAAAGTCTCTTGGCTGAGACTAAGGATAACAAAAAGACCTTACCATCTTTTATTTTTTAAAAAGGTTATTTCCTATAATACATTCCTCTAATGAAGAATGAAAACAGGGTCCCGACTTTCCTGTATTGTCCAAATATGACAATGGGGAGCCTTTAGAGATGAGATGGCTCTGATGCAGGGACTCCATCTTCTGACTGAGCATTATGCAGCGTTACTATACAATGCGGTTAAGATTTTTAATTAACATTTTCAAGGCCACCTCTCCACTCCAATTAGTCTACAACAAATGGTCTTGGTTTGCCACAAGGCAAAGGTGACTTTCATAGACCAGGGCCTTCAATCCTAGAGACACTCTTCAGAGCTGTCTTCGCAAAGGTATCAGGTAAGAGTGGACTAAACCTGCCACATTACAACTAAATCCTCCAGACACGATCAAAACAATTCAAGATACCATCACAAAAGTCCATTAACAAAAGTCCTTCGGCAGACCTTCTCCTAGCGAGGATTCAGGGTCTAATGATTACAGCATCTCAATGCGTCCCTTGGGCTCGTTTTTCACTCCCGCGAGTTACAATGGTTGACTCTGCCTTACCAAAAATACATAACTCACTGAATCTACAAACAGATTCCAGTCCCCTACAGAGTCAAACACTCGTTGACATGGTGGACATCTCATCGCATCCGACGGGGATGCTTGTTTCTGACCTCTCCACCAGTCTTGATCACAACCGATGCCAGTCTGAGGGGCTCAGGGACGATGGAACCAGTCCGAAAGAACTCACAGCATAAACTGGCTCAAACTGAGGGCCGTAAGGCTGGCATTTCTGGCCTTTGCTCAACGCTTAAAAAAACATAACAGTCCTGGTCCACACAGACAACAAGACAACAAAGTCACATCTATGTTGACAAGGCGGGACCAGGTCGTTGTCGTTAATGAAGGAAACAACC
>NW_024830490.1:0-634 GCF_019175285.1 Sceloporus undulatus
GGAGGAGGAGGAAAAAGAAGAAGAAGAGAAGAAAAAATAGGGGAAGGGGAAGGAAGAGAGATAGCTTGCCGGCAAGGCTCTTTTCTGCCCTCGGCCCACGCCAGGGACCAAAGAGGAGACACTCCTCCTCTTGAGGCTGGGTGGCCAATGGGGAGAGTGGAGCTGAAACAGCCCTGCCTCCTGCTAGCAGTCACAGGCTCCTGCAGCAGGGGAGGGCTGTCCAGCCATTGGCCAGCCAGCCTGAAGGGCAGGAGAGCGAGTCAGGCAGCGAAAAGGCTGCAGCAGCAGCCGCAGCAGCAATGGCGGTGGCGGCTGCAGAACAGCAATGGTTGTTGTGGCGGCAGCGCTGGCGGCAACCAGCTCAACCCGGGGCTAAGAGCCAAACCGTGCCGTGACCGTGCCAAGGGGCCAAAAATCGGGTTTGTCACGCCCCCAGGGGGGTTATGGCAACCCTAACTGTGGGGAATAATGTTCTGGAACCTTCTCTGAGGCCTCAGTTGACCAGAGGCTTCTCTTTCTCTCCTGAGGCTCCAGAGTCAGAAGGAGGCCAGGCTCCTTGGGCCAAAAGGAAGGAAGTGTGTCCCTTTGTGCCTCTGACTCTCCATTTTGGGGGGGGAGGAAGGAAAGAAGGAAG
>NW_024830490.1:734-1403 GCF_019175285.1 Sceloporus undulatus
TGTGCCTCTGACTCTCCATTTTGGGGGGGAGGAAGGAAAGAAGGAAGAGGCCTGTGGGGTCTGAGGAAGGGGAGGCAGGGACTCAGGGCCAGTGCGGATGCTGTGCTTTGGGGGCTGGGAGAGAGAGGTGGGGAAAGAGACCCTCCCTTTGGGCCCTAGCTGGGGAGGATCTCACCGGTCCTTGCCTCGCCCTTTGGGAAAGGAGATGCCCTCAGCCCCCTGGACTCACTCCTGCCACTCATTCCTAGAATGGCTGGGACTCAGAGGAGTTTCCTAGGCATTGTCACCTTCTGTCCTCCATGGCCATTGGACTGACCTTTTCCCATTGCCCTCCCTCAGCCCTGTGGACCTCCTCCTCCTTTGCACTCAGAGCAACCCTTCTCTACAGCTGAGGAGACGGCCTCTGACCCAGGGAAGCTCCAGCCATAAAGGACTGCAGAAAAGCCCTTTCTGAGGAATCAGGGTCTTTGTACTGAAGGTAGGCCTTTATTCCTGGAGCTGAAAGAGGACCTTTGTTTAAATATTTCAGTCCAGGATTGTGTGAAAAGGTTGCAGCTGAGAGAGTGAGCCCATGCTTTGCAGGCATAAAGTCCCCAATTCTGTCTCTAGCAGCATTGTCTTCCCAGAAGATGGAAGTGAGATTTTCACACTCCAGACACACAGTGCGCC
>NW_024830491.1:0-1403 GCF_019175285.1 Sceloporus undulatus
CCCCTCAACCCTTGCCCTTCATGGCTGGTCCTCCAAGGAGGAGATGCACTTAGGACTCACCTGAGATATATCATAGATGCATCTCTTTGGGAGGGCTATTTTCCATCTGGCTTAAAAGAAGCAGTGGTACGGCCGCTTCTGAAAAAGCCCTCCCTAGATCCCTTGGACATGAACAATTACAGACCGTCCCCCATCTTCCATTCCTAAGCAAGTTGATTGAGAGGGCAGTTGCTCTTAAAGTCCAAGTGGTCTTGGATGAAACAGATTATCTAGACCCTTTTCAAATTGGCTTCAGGACGGGATACAGAGTCAAGATTGCTATGGTCTCCTTAGCTTGAGCATCGACAGGGGAAGTATGACCCTGTCGGTGCTTTTGGACCTCTCAGTGGCTTTTGATACTGTCAACCATGGTATCCTTCTGGAAAGCCTGAGGGAATTGGGGATCGGGGCACTGCGTTGCGGTGGTTTTGGTCCTATCTCAGGAGCAGATTCCAGATGGTGATGCTTGGGGACAGTTGCTCCTCCAAAAGGGATCTTAAATCTGGCATCCTTCGTCGCATCATCCTGTCCCAAATGCTATTTAATATCGACATGAAACCGCCTGAAGAGATCATCCGGAGGTATGGGATGGGGTTTTATCAGTACGCTTATGACATCCAATATCTCTCCATACCCCAGACTTCATCGTCAACTAAGGAAGGCCTCTCCCCTCTGAATGAATGTCTTGAGGGAGTAATGGGCAAGATGAGGAAATCAAATTGAAAGTGAATCCATTTAAGACAGAAGTACTTGTTGTTGGAGCCTCTAACCCAGGTATGGAGGTTTGTCTACCACTCCTGGATGGGGTCACAGTTCCCCTAAAGGACTATGTTTGCAGTTTGGGGGTCCTCCTGGTTCCTTTGCTCCAGATGTCAGCTCAGATAGATGCGGTGGCCAAGAGTGCCTGTTATCAGCTTCGGTTGATACGCCAGCTGCGCCCTTTCCTGGAACCTGAAGACCCAGAAACTATGGTTCATGCACTTGTAAGCTCACATCTTGACTTCTGCAATGCGCTCTACATAGGGCTACCCTTGCAGTTAATCTGGAAACTTCAACTGATTCAAAATATGGCAGCTGACTGTGACAATTTATTTATTGATTGATTTAGGTTCAGGTGAGCTTTATTTATAAATTCACATACAGTTATACATTTGCGATTGTACTTTCCAGTTATTTATATCTTCTGTCAGCATCTCTTGAACATACACAATATTTACAGATGGATCATATTTACAACTTCCAATACCTTCCAATACATGTTCTGTTTATTATCTTGGCACAACCTATATATTCTGTATGGATATTTTGCCCTTTCCTGTATTTCCCCCTTACATTAGAAAAGAAGTAGAGAGCAAACTCTTCAA
>NW_024830492.1:0-1403 GCF_019175285.1 Sceloporus undulatus
AGATGAAATGAAAAGTTGTCATCTGGGCTGTTTGGCAGGATGCATGTGGGCTCACTGATATGGTTCCTAAGCAATGATAGAGATCTGGGAGATATGAGGACATGCGTACCGACAGAAAGATCATGATTTTGAAAGCCAAGTACTTATGAGATAAGGCAGGAAACGTGCAATGTGAAGTAAGAAGACACTTTTCAGTTCCTACTTTCGAAATCCTGATTTCCACTAGCTCTGGAAGGAAACCTGCTTTGCCTCACTGGGGCTTTATCTTCCCTTGATGCACATCCCTGAATTTGCCTCCTAGACCATCTATTTGTATGAACAGGTGTTAATGCTGGTAGTCTGGGTTTAAAATTGCATCCAAGGGAGTAAAACTGAACTGGGGAGAAGGACCAAAAATCCAAACATCTAACTAAATGCAATGGATTTCATGCGTTCTTGATATGCAACATTGAATTCAAGAGAAGTAAAACAATCATAATAGATTTTAAGACAGTAATAGCACAGTTAATTAAAAAAACAATGAAAATAAAGCCATGCCCTGCATTGGAGTAGTCAAAGGGCAGCCTATGGGCCATATGTGCCCTCCAAATGCTACCAAATCCCCTCTAAGTGCATGAAGGATCTTTAACCATATTCACCGCAGCATTTTAGGACTGGGAGAATTCTTTTCTTCAAACAGGAAAAGAACAGGAAGTGACTTTTGGGTCACTCCCGGATGTGAAAGAGGTCTCTCCTGGGCCCAGAATTGTGTAGGACCCCATCATACATGGGAAATGCTCCCTGTGCTTCTTTGAGGATGTTTCAGAAAATGTTGGGAATTCTCCTCCCCCCCCCCCCGAAAAAAATCACACACACAGATACACACACACAGGGGCTACAGTTGGAAGGATGAGGACCTCCACATTTTCCTGGGAGCCTCATCTGGTGTCATGCCCATCATGGTCAGAGGATGAGGGGGCTGAGCTAGAGACCCAGTTTGAGACTGAGCCTGAAGCTGAGCCGTGTCCTAGCTCTGCCCTGCCAGCTCAAGCAGAGTCTGTGGTCTCCCAGGAGGCTCAGCAACCAAGCATCCCAGCAGCAGAGCTTTCAGGCATGGAAGAGGATGAAGAGAACATACCTACCTTCAACCAAGAAAGAGCTGAAAGTGTTCAAGAAGGCTTTATGAAAAATGCCAAGCCACCAACAACAGCTAAGCTGCTCATAATGTGGGGGAAATTACTTGTTGAAATAAAAAGCCATAGAAACATGGAGACACTTTGGTTAAAGAAAAATAGGTTTTTAAAATAGAGGCTTGGAGTTTAGAAAAAATTAGAGCAAAGGAGTAAAAAGAGCATCATGACCCGTAAGAAGCTGGCACTAACAAAATTAGACATAATATACACAATTTAAGATAAGGATACATT
>NW_024830493.1:0-1403 GCF_019175285.1 Sceloporus undulatus
TATTCCACTTAATCACTTGGAATCCAAGCGGATTACAACAATAAAAGAGGATACAGTTAAAATTCTAAAACCCCTATCCCTCCCCCTCAGTATAAAAACATAATAATACTAAAAAGAGATTAAACCAGACAGATATTAAAACAGTAGTATAAAATCACAGTTAAAATCAATGGAAGATTTGTAAAAAAAGAAATGTATAGCAGGGACCAGATAGGATGAAAAAAGGGGGGGAGAGAAGTGGAGGGGGGAGGCAGGAAAATAGAGGTGGACCTAGTCTGGAAAGGCCTGCCGGAAGAGATCCGTCTTAATAGCCTTCTTAGAGGTTTCCAAGGTGGTAATCTGACGGATCTCATCCAGCAGGTCGTTCCAGAGTCTAGGAGCAACTGCTGAAAAGGAGCACTGGATCACTGCTGAAAGTCTAGACCTCTTTGGTTGAAGCAGATTCTTCCCAGCAGAATGAAGAGTGCAGGGAGGATGATATGGGAGAAGGCCTTCCCGCAAGAAGTCAGGACCCAAGCCATGTAGGGCTTTAAAGGTTAAAATCAACACTTTGTATCTTGCCCAGAAACTAACAAGTAGCCAGTGAAGGGATTTTAAAACTGGTGTAATATGGGCAAATGTAGATGTGCCAGTAACCAGCCTGGCTGCCATATTCTGTATCAGTTGAAGTTTCCAAACTTGACACAGAGGTAGCCCCATGTAGAGTGCATTACAAAAGTCAAGCTGAGAGGTTACCAGTGCATGTACTACTGTTTCAAGGTCTTCCCGCTCCAGGAAGGGTTGCAGTTGGCGTATCAGCCGAAGCTGAAAGCAAGTGCTCCTGACCGTCGCATCCACCTGAGCCGTCAGATGGAGAGACGAGTCTAGGAGCACCCCCAAACTGCAGATAGAGTCCTTCAGGGGAAGTGTGACCCCATCCAGAACTGGCTGACATAACTCCATTCCCAGATTGGGAGTCCCTATTACTAGTACCTCTGTCTTACCTGGATTCAACTTGAGTTTGTTTTCCCTCATCCAGTCCATTACCGATTCAAGACAGGCATTCAGAGGAGAGATGCCTTCCTATGGCCACTGAGTGTGACTCCCTTCTGTTTACTTAGGTCATTATCACACAACAGAAATTGGAAGTATGATCCAGTGTCATCCTGAACGCAATCATGGGTATTCACGTTATTGCGCGATAGGTTATCACACGCATTTGCTGGCATTCCGAACGCACTCCGAACACAATTCCACAGCAATCCAAAATTAAGTAAATTTGGTGAATTAGCGAATTCACAAATCCTATTCCCAGGCTACTTCACATTCAGTTTGATGTCTGTTTGGGCCCTGGTATTCCCCCCCCCCCCCCGCGGCATCAATTCCCATGATCCTCCATTTTGTTTTGGCTTCTGGGGCTCCTA
>NW_024830494.1:0-1403 GCF_019175285.1 Sceloporus undulatus
TGTGTTGAAGACTAACTTCGTATGCCTTAATAGAATTCATGTTTGTTGAATAAATGTATTTATGTCTTTTAGCTTAAATTGTTAACATATTGTTTTACTCAAGTCAGATCTATTCATGGCTAAATTTGCTCTCTAAATCAAGGATAACATCTGGTAAAAGATTGCAATAACAGATGAAGAAGTGAAAAGATTTATTTATATTTAGGACAACAGTACAGTGGGCCCTCGTTATCCACTGGGGTTTGGTTCCAGGACCTCCCATGGATAACAAAATCAGTGGATGCTCGAGTCCCATTAAATACAATGGCATAGTAAAATGGTGTCCCTTATATAAAATTGAAAAATCAAGGTTTGCTGTTTGGAATTTATACTTTTTTGGAATATTTTCAAGCTATGGATAAAAACTCTGTGATAAGGAGGGCCAACTGTATATGTCCTCTACAATATCAGTTGTGATACACACTTGAACATACTGAGTTTCCTGGGATGAGAAGCTGGTTAGGCAGCAACTTACAGTATTATTGCCCAGTGTCCATTGTTTTCTTTATGCGTTTACTATGAAACATGAAGTATTCACTATAAATAGTGACTATGGGAGGCTCCTTACCTTCATATGATTCCCTTACTGTTACTTACAGCAGCTCATTTTGCTTATAGTTAAAATATGGCATAAGACTTTGAACTAGTTTACTCAATCAGTGACTAATAATTTGGCATGGCCAACTGCACGTTACAAGAGAATTACATAGCAGAGCTGATGATCCTGGTCTTCAGGCATGTGAGGATCCACTAGCTCTTCCTGAAATAGATCTTGAAACAAAAGCCATGGGAACAGTCAGCTGTGCATAACTCCAATAATATTTCCATCAGGATTATGAAATATTAGTGTGCCATCATAATGTTCACACATTACAGCTGTTAGAATTGTGGTTTGAAACAGGATGCGATTTATCTCATGTCACTACTGTTGTTATTTCTATTGCACTTATTGTCCTATCAAAACAGCAAATCCAGTGTCTCATTGGAATAGCAAGGAGACTTGAAATCAAGATAATGCCCTCACTCTTTCTGTCTCAACCTAGTCTATCTTACAGTGCTGTGATGGTTAAATATCCAGAGCAGAGGAACTATGTAGTTCATCCTTTCAAAGAAAAATATGATAAATTAATCAAATGAAACATACAAACAATGCATCTAGGACAGAGTTGGGTAGACTACAAGCACTGAGGGTGAAGATACTTCCCCCCTTTTTTTGGGGGGGGGGGCAAGGCCGTTTAAGTCTATTTTCCTGTTCTATGACCATGTTGGCCATACAGCAAAGTACAATAGCATCCAAAATCCACAGAACAGTGATATCCATTTCTTTTGCTTTTAAGTTTAACTTTTATTTCCTGTATTTTACA
>NW_024830495.1:0-1403 GCF_019175285.1 Sceloporus undulatus
CTTTAAGAAGACTCTCTTGTCTGTAAACCCCCAAGAATAGGATCCCAGTGAAGAACAAACCCACTCTCACTGGGAAATTAAAAGCGGTCAGGAAAAGTCTAAGAGCCTGAGTCCTTCTTTCCCAACCCATCCCATCCTAGGGTTGATTTGCAGTTGAACTCTCTTCTTCCTCCTCCAGAATTACTACATGAACTGACCTTGTGTTGTCTTCAAGCCTGTCAAAAGAGGGCAGGAAAGCAATCAGGAAGAGAAGGCAACGTTCCCCATTGGCTCCCATAAGCCCTCCCTGAATTGTCCCAGGACCTGAGGTTTGGGAGCGGAATCCTAGCTCCTGGGGCAGGGCCTCTAGCAACGTCCTTCAGCCTAATGCATAAAGTACCAACCACAGTTGCTTTCAGCTTGTCATTCAGATATTCACAATATGTTTTCATGTGTGGAAATGAAGATTGACATTTTTAACAGGCTCTTCCCAGATCATTGGGAACAGAGAAGAATATTCTTTTCCACTTCCTTGGAGAGACAGGATGAAGAAGATGTAATTTAGCCTCCTTGTTTCTAGCCAGATGGAGGATGCAGAGTAGAGAGTGATTCCCCTGCAATCTTTGCCAGTTGAAGCAACAAATCAATTAAGCCTTGCAATTAGAACATTAGCAATCAATCAGTTATTCATACTTAGAACAAAGGCCATTTGCATACAAAATATTAAAATACAATACATCTGTAGGAACAGCATAATAAAAGTACAACACAAGTAAATTACATAATGATCTTGCATGTAAAAGGTTTAAAATTCAATTCGGTTAAAATATAGACAACAAAACTGTAGCTAAATGAGGGCGTCCTCAAATCAATCAACATCAATATCGGCAATATATCTAGCCCCAATCTTCATTGCTGCCAGGGAAAAAGGAGGAACCTTAAGAGTTAAAATCAGACAGGAAATTAAAAAGGAAAAACCCTTTCTGAAAGAATAGTAGAATCCAAAGGAGGCAGAATAGATCACCCCAAAATTACTTCTCTTTCTTTGTCTTCACAGCTAGCGCTCATTGACTCCATTATGGCTCTGTTGCCGGACGCTCTAGCTTTCCTTAAGCCGCATGTCTTGTCTCTCCACTTACGGTACGCTGCTTCCATCTTTGTTTGAGAGGCATTTCTGAGCGTCCAGGAGACTAGGAGCGGTTTGGACGCAGTTTAGAAGCGGTTTAGTCGTCATTAGGCAGAAACCCTTGAAGTGTTTGTGTAATGACTGGGCTCCAGTCAATGGAGGTCTTCTTCAGGCAGTAAAAGGAGGTTTATGCAAATGCAGAATGACATCACTGCTACGGAAGGCTCTCTTGACCAATCAGAGAGCAAGATAAAGGTTCTTCTGGAAGCTTCCGTGAGAAGGAGATATAAGGCCTGAG
>NW_024830496.1:0-1402 GCF_019175285.1 Sceloporus undulatus
CTCAGTGCAGGATAACTGGAAAATGTGAATTAATGGAGTGTCCAGTGGAATGAGATGCAGTGTTGTACAACCCTCACCTAATTCTGAACCTAATGGCAATGTCCCATTGATTTTCCTGTTTCATCCTATGTGGCCCTAAAATGTAGTGTAGAAGAAAAGTGACAATGATTCTGGCTACAAATTTTACTCATATATTTTGAGCAACATGGGACCCACTCGTGCCACCATGTTAGAAAATCAGGATCTGGAGGACAAGGAATCTGATTATGAAGAGTTGCCTTGTTATTCTGAGGATAACTGGGAGTTTCTGGCTGCTTACAGACAGGAATCTCATGCAGGTGCAGGAATCTCCAGTTATCATCCTCCACCCTCCAAATGACCTAGATCTCAGATTACAGATTCTCCAACTTATTTGGGTGTAGAGAGAAACCTAGTCAAATATACTCCTTAGCAGTCACTTCTGTAGATACCTCTAACAGTTATGTGGTGGACTCCAGAAATAAGGTTGAACTGTCAAGAATGTATAGGCAAGAGACTACCTGCTCTACGGATGGGAGCACGGAGAAGTTGTTCCAAATCAATTCAGTGTTTTAAGCAAGCTTAGTTAGAATTTCAGTTCTAACTATCACTAACCTGGCTCTTACGTTAAACAATGAGTATAAATGATGGTTGTATGTATCCCTATGCTCTTTCTTTCCTAATGTGTGTTTGGGTGGCATTCTCAAATCTACTCAACTTTTTTACATGGCAGTTAATGTTTTTCTAATTAATTATTATTTTATTGAAATAGGTCTTTTGACTTGATACTTACTCCAAAAGGAGAGCTGAAAGTCACTGTAATGCTCCAGAACAACAAAATTGAATCGTACATCTTGAATCCATCAGTGCAGATACCCAGAGCTGTGCAGATGTCCAATATATCTATCGGAGGTCACCGCAGTGATGTCAGAACACTGTCATTTAGCTCTGACAACATTGCTATTCTCTCTGCAGCTGCTGAATCAGTTAAGATTTGGAACAGGTATGAAATATAACACTATAGGAAAGCTATAGATTCACAGTAGATGCTAAACAATTTCTGATGTGTTGAATATTGACTTTTCCCCCCACTTTTGAGCTTTGGATATATTCCTGTGATTTGAGAAGTCAAGAATGTGGAATATGCAGGTAGCTAAGCTAATTTTAGCACAATTCTTTGTTTCCTAAATCTAAATCAATCATAGAATCGTAGAGTTGGAAGAGACCACTAGGGCCATCCAGTCCAACCCCCTGCCATGCAGGAAATCCAAATCAAAGCACCCCTGACAGATGGCCATCCAGCCTCTGTTTAAAGACCCCCAAGGAAGGAGACTCTATCACCCTCCGAGGGAGTGCATTCCACTGTCGAACAGCCCTTACTGTC
>NW_024830497.1:0-1402 GCF_019175285.1 Sceloporus undulatus
TTTCTGTACACCCTTAGCTAGCCTATCCAGGGCAATGAAGGATGATACTGTATTTCATTTACCCCACTGAAGTAAGTAAATTGAGATTCCAAGTCAACCAGCCTCTGTACATGGGGAGAGATGGTAAAATCTCAGTTTTTCTGAGTACCAAGGGACATAGAGAACAATGAAACAGTTTTTCATCCCGCAGCTTCAGAACACTTGGATTTTTTTTTTAATTTCCCAACAGTGGTAGGAAGCTGTGCAGCTTATCCAGAAAACTGCATGGTTTTCCTTAAACTGTGCCGTTTCTCCTCAGCACTGTGCAAATCTTCACAGTTTTTGACAGGGAAAAGAATTTGTCCAATGTTTAAATTATGGAGTCTATGCAAAAAACAAAAAATCAAAAACCCACAAAAAACACATCATTCCCAGGCAGCCACATATGTACCCCATGGTTTTCTGCTGTTTGGGACAGTTTGAGAGGGCAGCACTGGGGGGATTTTTTTGATCACTTGAGATATTTCCAAAGGCTGCATATGGCAAAGGCAAAGCAGAATTCCAAAGGCTGTGCATGGCCCATAAGCTACATTTCCTCCATTGCTGCTTTATACTATACATCAAAATCGTGATAGGATCTAGAACCCACCTGGGTTCTCCCTGTGCTTATTCAAGGAACTTTCCCTACTGCTGCTCATGGCATCACCACACTTAATAAGAGGCAGCCATGCCTGGTAAAAGTGGCGTAGGAGTGGAATATAAAGCGCTTGAGCATGTGTGCTTTTGTACACTCAAGATTTCATGACATCAGGACCTAGAAGTCTTTTGGATCAGACTAAGGGGCTAAACAGACCAGTGTTTAATGCTGGCCTCAGGACAGAGTGGGAGCATGGTGTCTGCATGCCACACGCCCCAATGCCACTCTCTGACGCTGGAGTCATGCTGCCCGCCTGACCGCACGGTGGGTGGTGAAAGGGCGTGACTTTGGTGTAGCATTTAGATGCACTGTGCCAAAGAAACTCCTAAAAGCTGCCACTGCAGTGGCAAGGGCAGCTTTAATTAGGGGTGGCATTTATTTAGGAGTGGCATTTTGCTGGCCCTTTTTGTGCCAGCAAAGTGTTGGAGCAGGGCCATGGCATGTGGTTGCTGCAGGCCCAATCCGGTGCTCCCAGGGCAATGCAGAGCCGCTCTGTCGGGGCAGTCTGGTTTGCCCCTCAGTCAATCATATGCTCTGCATGACATCTTTACCTGACATTGGCCTGTTACAGACTGCCAAAATAAAGCTGCTTCGGGTCTCTTTGGAGGTATGCTGTTTAAATGATGCATGTGTCCTAAGAGTCCGGAGGTCGCGCCAAAGCCACACTCCATTCCTAAATACTGGAATGCAGCTTTGGTGCAGCTTCCGGATTCTTAGGATGCATGC
>NW_024830498.1:0-1402 GCF_019175285.1 Sceloporus undulatus
TGGTGGGGCCTCTTTCTCTGAGAGATGTCTCCCAAACAATGCTGGGCAACTTTTTAAGAAGATGTATTTTATAAATTTCATTCATTCGTTTATTCCATTATAAGGGTATATTGTTTTGATTGAGTGTATTTTATACGACATCATGTACTTTTTGTTTTTATAGTTGTAATCCCGCCTTGATCCTAAGAGGTGGTTTTATCCATTACTTCCCCTGAAATCCTGCCTACAATGCAGACAGTGTTCCTTGAGAGTCTCCCATCCCAGTCTTAACCAAGGCTGGCCCTGCTTAGGTCCCAAAACCAGTTCGGATCTGGTGCTGGTGGGGGTTTGATCCCATGAGGTTGCCTCCCATACTGAGCAGATACTCCATTAGGCTTTGCTGATTTGTATTAAATAAAACACTGTGGCTTTCAGGTTGGTCTGCAGCCCTTGAAAGATGGAAGTTGGGGAAACCAAAATGGAGGGAAAGAGAAGGCATGGCCAAAGGTCCTCCGAGGGTCCTCCAGGAGAGACCTGATGGAAGGACCCCTCGCTGGGTTTCCCTTTTCTCATGGCAACTGGGCTACAAACAAAGGAAGGAGGCCCGTATTTGCTCCAGGAGCCAGAGATTTTAAAGGTTCCTAAGGAAAAGTAAGAAGAAGTTCAAGTAAAATGGGATCCCTGCTTTCATCTGTTTTTGCAATATTGATTGATTGATTGATTGATTGACTAATTCCTATTCCTACTGACCTCTTCTCCTGATTTCCCATGAATCAGATTTCTTAAACTCTCCATTTTAGCCATATCTTGACACTTTAGTAACCAATTGTCTGTTTGTTTTCCAATTGTGTGTCTTCTCTGCAATGGATGCAAAGGAAGGGCAACCACAAAAGGAAGGTGAACTCCTGGGAATCATCAATCTCTCTCCACAGAAGTGCAGAGCCTCCCTGCCTCCAGGTGGCGCTGTTTCTCTCCTTCCCAGACAAAAGGCTGAGGCCCCACCTCCTTTCCAGACACAGAGACCCAATGGAAGGTAGGGAGAGGGCAGAGAGAGGTGGGAGGGGCCAAGGGTGGGGCATGCAAATTTGGGACCAATGAGGAGAGAGGCGAAAATGTAATTTCTTCAGCCAGTCTTGCAATTACAATGCACTGGCCAGGCGGTGGCGCTGCTTCCTTCCCTAGAGATTGAGACCCCGCCTCCCTCCCAGCAGCCATGGAACTCAGACAGGAGAGACCTAGCTCAGAGGACTAGTGGGAGTTGCCTAGGGCGGAGCCATGCAAATTTTGATCCAATAAAAAGGAAGGAGAGCCCCAAAGTCTCTCCTGGGCCTCAGAGACCCTCCCAGAGGCAAGGCTGTGAGGGCAGGGAGGGCGTGGGGCAGGGTCCATGGAGAGGGCTGTAGGTGAAGTGGGCTTCTGGGGC
>NW_024830500.1:0-1402 GCF_019175285.1 Sceloporus undulatus
TTCATAATCCACTGTCAGAGCACTATGATGACTTGCATCCATTGTTCTATATCCTTTTCTCTGCAGTAGCAGAAAGCAAGCCTGCTCCATCCAGAATATGACATCTCTTCAAATATTTGAACAGGGCTGTCATATCCACTCTTAACCTCCTCTTCTCCAAGCTAAGCATAACAAGCTCCCTAAGTAATTCCTCAAAGAGCATGGTTTCCAGACTATTCACCATTTTGGTTTCCCTCCTCTGGACATGCTCCAGCTTCCCAACATCTGTTTGAATTGTGCTCCCAGAACTGGACACAGGATTATTGCAAGTGAGCCCTGACCAAAACAGAATAGAGTGGCACTATTACTTCCCTTGATCTTGACACTATAATCCTATTGATACAGCCTAGAATCACATTGGCATTTTTAGCTGCTGCATCACACTGTTGACACATGTACATCTTGTGCTCTACTACCATTCCTAGTTCCCTTTCACACGTAATTTAATTGTCATAACAACTTCCTGTGGAATCTTGGAATTTCTAGTTTTAGTGAAGCACTATTGTTCTTCACTTTGTAAGGTTTCTAAATATCCAATCCTAAACTGCCAATTCTGCAATTCTGTGGGAAGGAGCCATGGAGATTAATGCTTTTTGCCCTAAATGGTCCTCAGCCTATTCCTGAGCAGGTTTCCTGTCTTTTGTAGCCCCTCTTCCAGCCTTTTTTGGCTCTGGAAAGGCTGTTTTAATGCTCATCCCTGGCACTTGACCCTCACTAATATCAGAAACCAGGTCCCAGACCCCTTGTTCTGCCTTTCCTAATGCATTATTTGTATATTCATTGCCATTCCTTTCTCAAGAAATGAGCCTCAAAATGTCCCTTTTATGCATCACACTCTGTGGGTGTGTTTCTGTCTGTGATAGAGAGATGGAGGCAATGTGAAAAACAGAAAGGCGGGAAAGAGATGCTGAAGGTGAAATGGTAAAGCAGTGCAGATGGGCAAGAGGGAAGGTTGGAGAGCGGAGGGAGAAAGGGAAGAGGATGAAGCCTCTGGGAGCCAGGAGGAGAAGGCAGGAACAAAGCCAGGATCGCCTAGTGGAGAGGAAGGGACCTCTGGGAAGGGCCAGGAGAGGGGCCTTGGGGATTGGGAGGCAGCCACCAACCTGACAGATTTTAAGAACTGGTTTGAGTGAACTTCTCAGAACCAGCTCTAATCCTTGTTTCCAGACATATTTAGGGGTTCCATTTAGCAATTATGAGTAATTATGATGAAGGGAAGAAAGGAACACAAAATCTGCTTTTGTCTAATGTTTCTTTTCTTACCTGAGCTTGCTTAGCTCCATGGTTGATTCAAGAGGTCCTTTGTTACCCAAAAAGCTGGAGTCTGGGGAGGACATTCGCAAGTACTATGCTTTTAGGGGAA
>NW_024830501.1:0-1402 GCF_019175285.1 Sceloporus undulatus
TTTTTTTTTTTGAAAGATGCATTCATTTGCCCAGATGAGGGGTGTTCAGTATGTTCTATTGGGTGATTCAGTGGAGTTGTAGTACCCTGAATGTGTTGGGTTCATTGCTTCAGAATGCTTTCAGATACAGCATTGTCACAACACAAGTGGTCACTGTTTCTAAGATCACATTTTATAGGCTTGGGAGGTTGTTGTTTCCTTTATTTATATCCTGTCTTTCTCCTAGAATTAGAATTCAAAGCAGCATCTATATTAACCAGTTAGAATATGGATAAAACATACAGAAGATTATCAATAAAATATAATTAAACTATTGCATCTACACCAATCATATACATACCAATCATAGTATAATTGATCACATTAACCCAGTGTTTTGCTACCTGCGCTGGCACTGTTTCTAGTATGGGCCCTGTTCAAAGTCCTATGCAACTTGGGGTCAGGTGTTCCTTCTCTGCTGGCTGTAGGAACTGTAGTCAAAAAAGGTAACTTCTTCAAGATTTTATGTTTCCTCTCTTGTAACGTTCTCCACTAAATTTCCATCCCATGTCTTCTGATAGCTCTAGAAAGAAGAGATGGACACAGGCTTCCTTTTCAATGATGACATGAAACTGCTCTGTGTTTTATTTCAAACTTTCCAAAACTTTTATTTCAGAACTATCAACTATCAAAACCCTATTTTGGACACAGGGTTCAGGACCTTGGATAGCTCCTTTAAAATCTGAAAGGGAACCTAGGGCAGTTTAATGACACCTCTGACATGGAAACAACTGGGTGCTTCTATTGGCACTTCATAGCTATAAGGTGGGGATGTGGTAATGGGCTTCTCTCTATCTCTCAGGTACCACAACTGTTGTTATAGCTGTCCTTATAGCTATCCCATGATAAACCATAGGGAAATATTTATTATTTTTATTATTGTTGATTTATTTATCGATCTCTTGCCTTCCTCCCAGTACAGGGACTCAAGGTGGCTTGGTATTGTTTTAAATGCTTTTATCTGTTGTATATCAGAATAAAACACATGCGTGCACACACCACATAAACATCCATGCATGCTGCCAAAAAGCACTGCATAACTTGCTTTATGGTAGATATTTCCAAGAAGTCTGCGTTAGAGGCTTCAATATTTTTATTACCTTCAGACCTCCTGGGATTGTATCAGCTGACTACATGTCCCAGAAAAGCCAGGGACACTTAGCCCAGTGTTAATACCTTTATAATTGCAATACAGCTTTCCAAGAAGCCATCCTAGATCCAGCATCCGAGGGAGACTGCTGACCTCTGATTTTGAAGTGCTGTGGATAAGTGATATCTCAATGAGATACCTCTTTGTAAAGCAAAGGGAACTTTTCAGAGAAAAGGTATGTCAGTGGTGACTGAGGAGAGGTTAGGGGGGGGG
>NW_024830502.1:0-1402 GCF_019175285.1 Sceloporus undulatus
AAAATCTTAATTGTGATATTGTGTTTTGCATGGGATAATCACTTTTTAACCCCGATTTCCCAATTTCCCCCCATATGATAAGGTCCATAGTTTCAATAATGTAAATTCTGACAGAGAGAGAGAGAGAGCGCACAACTTCACACAATACAGCTCCATAATTAAAATTCAAAAACCTACCTAAATAAAAGCATCTAATGGAAAGAGTAGGGAGGGAGTACCACAGCCTGGGAGCAACCACAGAGAAGGTTCTCTCTCTCAAGTCCTGCAAAGGTGGTGGGTCTGAGAAAAAGCCCTCCCCTACTTTTTATCTTGGAACGTCCCTTGCTTATTCATCCTAATAGTTCATTTACACTAGGCTATAACTATTATGCAGGGGGGAGTCTTAATACATCTCAATGGTTTAGAAGCCTTAGAAGCACAGAAACACACCTGATGCTTTAAACAAGAGTCAGAGCTTCTGAACTGAAGAGATGCAGCAAACCTGACATGTTTTTCATGTAAATCAAGAATACGACCAGTGAATAGAACTGTGTCTTATGTTTAAAGACACAGTTCTATTCACTAGTCTTACTCATGATTTACAATCAATTATCCTGCCTTAGTCTGTGTATATGCATATGTATAGTTTAAATACAGCCATGATACTTAGAGAACACAGGAGTGGTTTAGCAACTGGTGTATTATGACAGCTGCTTCTCTTATTCTGTACTGTCATGCTGTCCCCTTACACTTCTTTCAGCCATTTGTCCCATCCATCTGTTCCTTCCGATTTCAGGCATGGTTTCAAAATTTTCTGGACATGGAATAGTTGGGATGGGGTAACACCAAGCCTGCATATCACCTTCAGAAACAGACACTTTCCATCTCAGCATCGTAATTAAGGTTGCATTTAGCTATAGTACACAGTTACTTATTCCATTACAGAGTGTTGACATTTTCAAATACATGCAAGAAGATAGACAAAAATTTTCCTTTTTAGCAAAAAATGGATCCCTGAAATATGGTTAGGTTTCACAGAAGCTTATAAAAATCACCAAAACCTCCTCCCCAGCTATGCAATAATGCAGGACCCACTGAAAACAGGGAAAGTCCCAGTTCATAAAACAAAACAGGTTGGGCCCAGACTTAGCAATACTCAGAGTGGAGTCATTTAAATCAGTAAGACTATAGAAGGAAATTCTAGCACCACATCCCACTCCCACTCCTATCTGCCCCTTCCTTGACCACAAGTCTTTCTATTCCCCTGATAAATTCAACCACTTCCAGGGATGGGAACAACAAGGTTTATATTTTGTCTGAGACCTTTTTCGTAATGGCAGACCAAAAACAATTGACAAACTAACTTTAGATTTAGAGCCATTAAAGGCTAGTTGGTTTCATCTCCATCAGATAATTGCTTTTA
>NW_024830503.1:0-1402 GCF_019175285.1 Sceloporus undulatus
CTTCCGGTATTTTCTCCCATTTATTTTCCCTGTTAGGATTTTCATTCTTCTGGCTCTTCTGTGCTATATTCCCCGCTACACAGAGTCATCTATCCTACTCCATCTCTCCACATTGTTTACTCATGCTTTTGCTTACAGTTATCCCAGGCTATGTAATAGTTCTCTACTATCCTATAACACCACAGTCTTTTTATCTATTTATTTACAGAGTTGTCATCACCTTACCATCCCTATCTCTCCTATTCATTTTCTTTTTCCATACTACTTCACTCACTCTATTTCAATCTATTTCATACCAAAGCTTAGGTTTTAATATATGTAGCAAGTAAGGGAGGAGTCTTTAAGTAATTATAGGCTTCTCTTAAAACCATCTTTTTTCACAGAACTTTACCAAAGGTTTCCAAATCTTTTCAATACTATTTTCATATTCCTCTTCTTCTCTTAGTCTCATTGTGATCATATCCATTTCGATTACATCTAAAGCCTTTATTAGCCATTCATCTATTTCTATATTTCCCTGTCTCTTCCAGTTTTTGGCAATAACTATTCTTGCCGTTGTGATAAGATACAATACCGGTTTCAAACATTTCCGAATCTTTTTATCCTCAATTATATTCAATAAATATGTTTCAGGTATTAGAACAACATTTAGATTATATATTTCTCTTATAATATTGTATACTTCCTTCCAAAAGTTTTTAACAATGGGGCACGTCCACCACATATGGAACAATGATCCCTGTTCCTTTCTACATCTCCAACATTTTGCTTCATTCATATGATTCATCTTTGCTAATCTTGCCGGTGGGAAGTGCCATCTATGTAACATCTTTATAAAGTTTTCTTTTATATCGATACACGCTGTAAAATCCAGGTCCTTACCCCATGCTCTTTCCCAATTTTCCAGTTTTATGTTTCTCCCAATATTTCTTGCCCATTCAACCATGTTTGTTTTAATTACCTCATCTTCAAGCTCTATCTTAAGGCATAATTTGTATAATTTTGTAATGAGCCCTCTGTTTTCTTTTTCACTCTTTTGCATTATTATCTCTAATTCGGTTTTTTCCATGTATATCCCTGTGTGCCTCACATCCTCCTTAAATTTTTTCCATAATTGTCTATACATAAACCATCCTAAGTTTATTCCCTCCTGAGCCAATTGTTCCTTACTTTTCATAGCAATCTTCCCATTCTTGTTTGTCACTAAATCCTCGTATCTGAGCCATCCTTTCCCTATTAATTTACTTCTTTTCATGAATGCCTCATGCGGTGAGGTCCAACTTGGTAAATGTCTATATAGTTTCTCTTTATACTTCACCCATATTTTTAATAGTGTTCTTCTAATTATATGATCGTTAAAGGTTTTATTTTGTTTGAGTTTTCCATAGCATAAATATGCGTG
>NW_024830504.1:0-1402 GCF_019175285.1 Sceloporus undulatus
ACATATGAAAAGGTGACTTTGCAGAGACACCACAAGGTTCCCAAATGGGAAAGAGAAAAATACATCATAGGGGGATTTTACAGTGTGACAAACTGTACTAATACTACAATTGTGCCATGGGAAACTACTATTTGGACATATGGGGCGTATTTAACAGGGAGAGTTAATTTGGGAATGCTACATCCCATTGATCCTCACAGAAAAATAGTTGTAGGAATTTATAAAGGCATAATTTGGATAAGTAGAACAATAGTGTTTACCAGGTTAATGTATGTTACCAAATGTTTGGATTATTTTGATAGCACACAACCAGTACATTGGGAGTTATGGTTAAAAACAGAAAATCAGAGTTGTGATCATAAATGTGATATTGAATTTAATTGTCCTAGAATACAGATTACAGTAGTTTCAGGATTTTTGAAAAATACGACAGGAGGAAAATGTACAGATCCAGAAAGTAAGGTTGCCCGATCATTAGGGTATGCATTTTTCCAAATGCCAAATACGACTGAAGAGATGGTTGAAAGAAATATTACAACAGTAATGAAACAATGGCACACTCCTATTCCAGTTGTGATGGGACCAAATTTACACCAATGGAATATAAAACTGAATATGACTATGTTTAATGTGACAAATCTCAGACCTGAGTGCATGAAATATACAAATCCATACGTAAAGTTTGTAGGAGAAAAGGAAAAATTATGGAAAAGAGAGAAGAGAGACTTATTAGACACAATATTGGGAGGAATTGGCACAGGAGTTGGGGTAGCAAATTCATGGGACATTGAAAGCCAAGCAAACAAATTATCGGCTTTGGGTGGACTACAATGGAAAGTTATACACATGATAGGAAATGATTTGGTATCTACTTTTCGACTCCATGATGTGTCTGCAGGATTGCAGTTAATGACTTTTGATCAGTTAAATGAAACTTTATATGCTTTGAGAGAAACAGATGGCCAAACTTTGGGAGCAGTGTCCGAGGCCCTAACATGTCTGGTAATACAAAGTACATTATGGAATTGGAAAGATCAAATGTTAATGGCATTATATGGAAAACATGGAAATGCGTTTATGAAAATTGGAGGACTTGAAAAATGGATTCATACAGATTTTCCTTCTTGGTATAAAATATTGGAATTTTCAGTAAAAGAAGAAATTTGGCAAATTAAATTAATGACATTAGAAGGAAAAGAGGATACCGAAATAAACACTGTTTGTGACATTCAGTCTCTTCCATTTAACATGGGAGAAAACTATTGGAAACCGTACTTGATGTCAAAACATGCAATCTGTATGAATTCCAAGACTGTTAAAATAAACGAAACAATAGATATAGAGCGCTGTGAAAAATGGGAGATGGGATACGTATGTCCACAGGAAATAAAACAAATTGAAC
>NW_024830505.1:0-401 GCF_019175285.1 Sceloporus undulatus
GAATAGGGGAATTTCAGCCCAGAATAAGTAAAGAGATAGTAGAGGAACGCCTTATTAATCTAAATGAATTTAAGTCTCCGGGACCAGATGAACTCCATCCAAGGGCTTTAAAAGATCTGGCAAATGTAATATCGGAGCCATTGGCAATAATAGTCTTTGAGGACTCCTGGAAAACAGGAGAGATCCCAGCCAACTGGAGGAGGGCAAACGTTGTCCCCATCTTCAAAAAGGGGAAGAAAGAGGATCCCAACAATTATCATCCAGTTCGTCTGAGATCAATCCCAGGAAAGATTCTGGAGCAGATCATTAAACAGAGAGTCTGTGAACATCTAGAAGGCAATGCCATCATCACAAAAAGTCAACATGGGTTTCAGAGAAACAAGTCATGCCAGACAAACCTT
>NW_024830505.1:501-1402 GCF_019175285.1 Sceloporus undulatus
CATCACAAAAAGTCAACATGGGTTTCAGAGAAACAAGTCATGCCAGACAAACCTAATCTCTTTCTTTGATAAAATGACCATCTTGGTAGATGAAAGGAATGCTGTGGATGTAGTATATCTTGACTTCAGTAAGGCCTTTGACAGGGTTCCCCATGACATTCTTGCAAACAAGCTTGTAAAAGGTGGGCTAGACAAGGCAACTGTTACATGGATTTGGAATTGGTTGACCGGCCGAACCCAAAGGGTGCTCAACAATGGCTCCTTTTCATCCTGGAGAGAAGTGACCAGTGGGGTGTCCAGTGGGGCTCTGTCCTGGGCCCAGTGCTATTCAACATCTTTATCAATGACCTGGATTACAGAATTGGGAGCATACTGTACTTATCAAATTTGCAGATGACACCAAATTAGGGAGAATAGCTAATACTCCAGAGGACAGGATCAAGATTCAAAATGACCTGAATAGACTAGAAAGCTGGGCCAAAGCTAACAAAATGAAATTCAACACGGAGCAATGTAAGGTATTGCACTTAGGGCAGAAAAATAAAATGCACAGATATAGGATTATGGGGGAGACCTGGCTGAATGAAACTACTTGTGAAAGGGATCTAGGAGTCCAAGTAGACCGTAAGTTGAACATGAATCAACACTGAGATGCAGCAGCTAAAAAGGCCAATGCGATTTTAGGCTGCATCAGTAAAAGTATAGGATCTAGATCAATGAAAGTAATAGTGCCATTATATTCTGCTCTGGTCAGGCCCCATCTGGAATACTGTGTCCAGTTCTGGGCACCACAATTCAAAAAGGACATTGAGAAACTAGAGCCATGTGTCCAAAGGAGGGTGAGCAAAATGGTGAGGGTCTGGAAACCATGAAGCCCTATGAGGAACGACTTAGGGAGCTG
>NW_024830506.1:0-1402 GCF_019175285.1 Sceloporus undulatus
GGGGGGGTTCGGATTTGTTGCAGCTGGCTTTATTAGTTATGGGAATGATAGCTTTTGCAATGTGTGGGATGTTGGCTGAAGAAAGTTGGGGACAGGTATTAACAGAAAGAGCTAGTTTGTGGGAATGGCAAAGGGGGTCTTGTTTCTTGTGGGGCATAGACTGTGGGAATTGGAGGTGGGGTTAGATTTAGAAGAGGGTTGGGTTTTCGGTTTTGGGGTTTTAATGTATTGTTTGGAGTGGGCAGTTCTGGCTTAAACATTGAATTTCTATGTGTTCTCAATAAAGTTCTTTGCTGTTTCAACACACTGGACTCTTTGATGCACAGAAGTTCTGAATTTGCCCAAAACTGACCTGACCCTTTCTTCTCTCCTCAATCCTCAGCTCCATTCCCAGCCATTAGAACAGCAGAGGCAAACACACATACACACACACATGCATGCATACAATATACACAGAGAGAGCTATATTTCCAAACTAGAACCTTCCTTTTCTGCCTTTCTCTCCTGAGTCCAGCTCTGCACCTTGGGCTCCATTGCGGTCTCCTCAAAGGAAGAAAGGAGGGAAGGAAACGGGAGGCCACTGAACCCCCGGCACATACCTTCCTTTCCCGCAAAGTCCGCCAGCAGAATAAGCAGCAGCAGCTAGGCCCTGTCAATTCCTGCGCATGATGAGGAGGGGCCTTTGGGGCCATATGCGCATGCACAGTCTCAGCCCCTGATGCCATGGCTGCCTTCACAGTCTGTTCTGAGGGAGGGATGGAAGTGGGAGAGCCCTTGTTCATTCAGATTAATGGCTGGAGGGTCTTCTGGGGGACCCTTGGGGGATTATAAGAAGGAAAGAAGGCCCTCTTCCCCCCCCCCCAAGGAAAGGCAGGGGGGCCTGCCAGGCCTCCTCTCCTTCCCCCTCCTCTTTTTTCCTGCCCCCCTTCTCAGAGGATTCCTCGGGGCCCAGGTACTTGAGGGATTATTATGAGAAAAGAGGACGGGGGGACCCTTGGATAGAGGCATGGCCATGGAGGGGAGGGGGATCCAAAGGTAAAAAGGTCTTTGAGGAGCCCCCTCCCTCCTGGAAGTGGGGCAGAGGAGAGACCCTCTCTTCTGATGCCTCATTTGGGGAAGAGTTTTGTGCCAAATAGAAAGCATCACACAGGATACGGTTCAATAGCATTGGAAGCAACATTTTTCAGGGGAGAAGTTTTCTCTGGAGGCCTTGGGGAGGAGGCTCTGGGGGGGAGAGAAGAGCCAAAATCTAGGCCAAAGGCAAGAGGAGGGAGATGGAGAGACCTCAAAGCTCTGGCAATCCCCTGGCAACCTGGGAACTAGTCTTAGAGACCCACAGGGTCCAGATTAGGCACCCCCCTCAAATACTGACCTTTTCCTTCACAACAACCCTGCAGAGGAG
>NW_024830507.1:0-1402 GCF_019175285.1 Sceloporus undulatus
GCCTTTATAACAGCCTAGCCTAACCTTTATAATTCCTGGCAGAGGTGTGTGCTTCATGGTGCGTGGAATTTCACAGTACAGTATGTTGACTTTTTGTGATTAGGGCATTCCCTTCTAAATGCTCACAGATTCTGTGTTTAATGATCTGCTCTAGAATCTTCCAACTCTATGATTCTAAGATTCACAGCTCTCTGACAGAAAAGGCTAAATGTCTCACAAAACTACAGGTCCCATGATTGTACAACATTGAGCCATGGCAGTTAAAGTCGTGTCAAACTTGACTGTTCTTGCAGTGTAGATGCAGTCAAAGAAAGAAGGAGCTCCAGTTTCCTAACAATAAACCTTTTTAAAAGACTGAATATAAATACTTCAGAGCCAGCATGGTATAGTGGATTGAGGACTCTGGACTACAATTCTGGATACCAAGGTTTGAATCCCCACTCAGTTGTGGAAACCCACAAGGTGATCTTGAGCAAGCCACATGTTCTTAGAAGAAGGCAAACGCAAACCCCCTCTGAAGAAATCTTGCCAGGAAAACCCTGATAGGTTGGTCTTAGGGCCTCTGTGAATTGGAAATGAATGAATGAATGAATGACAACAAACAGCAGTTTTGTAACATACAACCTTCACTTGAAAGGCTGTTGTTGGAACTGTCAAAGAAAAATCTTGCCACAGATTGGAAAACAGCTAGTCCCATCATATCACACCACAAATGTCTTGTGCATGGGAGAAACTGGGAAGTACTTTCACTGGCTTTTTTTCTGCTACATAGAAATGGCCATTAATCTTGAGTGATCCAGTGAGTCAGAAACCTTTGATTCATTTCAGGGTAGGACAGTCCAATCCAGAACTGAATCTACCCATTACAATGTAGTCAGGAACTGGTCCAGAATGGAGCAGGTTGATACATTCCATAGTTCAGTTATGTCCACAGCCCTATTAATTATCATTTTTAAAAATCCTTTGAATATAGCTGTAATAAGAAATATATTGCTATCTCTTCATTAACCAAAATGATCATATTAACCTCCACGAATATAATAAATGTCACTGATAAATATCATAAAGACCATAAATATTTTAAAAATTGTAAACACAACCCATTAAATTGTACACAAAATGTTTTTAGGGTTTAAAAGGCAAATCTATCAAAGATAAATATAAAAGACACCAATAATTTTTCGACGACTAATATTTCACATCAGCTAAAATGCATGATATCTAGCAATGTTTTGATTATATCTTCTCTTCATAAAACTGATGAATGGCAGCCAGTGCTCATAAAATGTTCCTATCAGTTTGCTTTCCTTTAATAGGATGCACTCAAACCAATTCTGCAATACTCCATTAAAGCTGAATCCACACCTGCAGAATAATTTTAACTGCCCCCCCCCCCCCCCCC
>NW_024830508.1:0-1402 GCF_019175285.1 Sceloporus undulatus
TGCTATGGTCTCCTTAGATGATCTCCGCTTGAGCATCGACAGGGGAAGTATGACCCTGTCGGTGCTTTTGGACCTCTCAGTGGCTTTCGATACCGTCAACCATGGTATCCTTCTGGAAAGCCTGAGGGAATTGGGGATCAGGGGCACTGCGTTGCGGTGGTTTTGGTCCTATCTCAGATGCAGATTCCAGATGGTGATGCTTGGGGCAGTTGCTCCTCCAAAAGGGATCTTAAATTTGGCATCCTTCGTCACATCATCCTGTGCCGAATGCTATTTAACATCTACATGAAACCGCCTGGAGAGATCATCCTGAGGTATAAGATGGGGTTTTATCAGTACGTTTATGACATCCAATATCTCTCCATGCCCCAGACTTCAGCGTCCGCTAAGGAAGGCATCTCCCCTCTGAATGAATGTCTTGAGGGAGTAATGGGCAAGATGAGGAAATCAGATTGAAAGTGAATCCATTTAAGACAGAAGTACTTGTTGTTGGAGCCTCTAACCCAGGTATGGAGGTTTGTCTACCGCTCCTGGATGGGGTCACAGTTCCCCTAAAGGACTATGTTTGCAGTTTGGGGGTGCTCCTGGTTCCTTTGCTCCTGATGTCAGCTCAGATAGATGCAACGGCCAAGAGTGCCTGTTATCAGCTTCGGTTGATACGCCAGCTGCGCCCTTTCCTGGAACCTGAAGACCCAAAAACTATGGTTCATGCGCTGGTAAGCTCACATCTTGACTTCTGCAATGCGCTCTACATAGGGCTACCCTTGCAATAAGTCTGTAAACTTCAACTAATTCAAAATATGGCAGCTCACTGTGACAATTTATTTATTTACTTTTTTAGGTTCAGGTGAGCTTTATTTATAAATTCACATACAGTTATACATTTGCGATGGTACTTTCCAGTTATTGATAACTTCTGCCAGCATCTCTTGAACATACACGATATTTACAGATTGATCATATTTACAACTTCTAATACCTTCCAATACATGTTCTATTTATTATCCTGGCATAACCTATATATTCTGTATGGATATTTTGCCCTTTCCTGTATTTTCCCCTTACATTAGAAAAGAGGTAGAGAGCAAACTCTTCAGGTATCTTTATCTTATTTTCTGGAGTGAGATGGGCTTTCCAACTGATTCACTTATAATTAGTATTAACTATTAATAAGTGCTTCTTTCTGGGAATGGCTCAAGCCCTTAAAGGCTCAGGCCCCTTCCTCCTCCTCTGTTTTCTCCTCTGGAGGGACTGAGCATGCTCAGTGGCAGCCAAGGCAGCCATCTTCCTTCAGGGCAGAGGGGCTTCAGTGGCTGCTACTGAGCATGTCCAGATCTCTTGAGGACCATGCTCACTACTCTCCCTCCCTCCCTTGGTGTTTCCATGGCGACAACAGACTCTG
>NW_024830509.1:0-1402 GCF_019175285.1 Sceloporus undulatus
CCGCCCTGATCTTCTTGGAAGGGCGGGATAGAAATAAAGATTTTATTATTTATTATTATTTAATAATAATAAGTGCTATGGTCATCTCTTGTTCTTCATTCTCAACCTTTCTCTCTACCCACACCTTCTCTTCCCCTTTCACACTTCACAGTTATAACATTATATTTCTACTTTAACTGCTATGCTTCCATCCCATGGAATCCTGAGATTCGCAGTTTTGACAGAGGTTCTTAGAATTCTCAGCCTGAGAAGTCCAGTACTTTACCAAAGCACAAACTCCAGGTTACCTAGGAAATTGCCATGGCAGGTAAAATGGAATCAGAGTGCTATAAATGTGTAATGTGAAAGGGACTGTGGGCAGTGTTTACAACAGGGGTGGGCAACTTCCAAAACTCTGAGAGCATACACATGCCCTCTACTGGGCCATGGAGGACTACACTCTTACCACCAACAACGTTTTAATTGTAAAATGGCCCTTGCACTTTCTATGAGGCAGAGGAATTTTACCATCTTTTTGTTTCAATACAAAAAGTTGCAAAATTTCATGGAATACAGCCCTGGTGGCACAGTGGTTAAATGCTGGTACTGCAGCCACAAGGTTGTGAATTTGATCCCAGGGCTCCAAGGTTGACTCATCATTCCATCTTTTCGTGGGTTGGTAAAATGAGTACCCAGTTTGTTGAAGGCAATTGGCTTACAGATTGTAAACCACTTAGAGAGTGCAGAGTTCATTGATAAGCAGTATAGAAATGTAAATGCTATTGCTACTGCTATTCTTCAGCTGCATCTGATTATGCATGCCAAAATAAATGGGTCAGTTTTCAAGATGCCACAAAGAACCTAAGCAGTCGGGCAGGATAGCATGGGTCTGACCTGGATCAGACCCCTGGCCAGCATTGCAATGGGTGACTGGTTACATGCCCACCCACTGCCACAACATGAAGCTACTGCTGCCATGCACCCCTTACCTGCCTCTGCCATCATGTCTTTTCTGAAAATTTCTGTCACAGCCTGTAAGGGCAGAAACAAGGCATCTGCCTACATTGACATGTCCAGGCACCCCATCTGATGTCACAGGCAATAATGGCGGTCTTCAGAAAAGACACAATAGCAGAGGCAGATAAGGGGTGCACAGGGCTGTGTGGTGTGCCAGGTGTCACCACAGAGTTTCAAAGAAATTCTATGGTGGTCTTTTGGTTCCTTGCTAAGGCCTCTTTTGACCAGCATTGGGCTGGAACCACTGGATTGGCATTTAGACTTGCTGATTCCAGCCCAGGGCTGTACTGGATAATGCCAGGCTGGGTGGAACACAGACTTCATGGCTCGTGTGTACAGGCCCAAAGTGCCTTCCTTCCTTCCTTCCTTCCTTCCTTCCTTCCTTCCTTCCTTCCTTCCTTCCTTC
>NW_024830510.1:0-1402 GCF_019175285.1 Sceloporus undulatus
GAATAGAGACCTGGAAATGTAAAAATCTGTGTAAATTCTCCCAGTAGCTGTTACACTAATAACACTGCTCTATCTATCTATCTATCTATCTATCTAATTTTTTGCAGCATTATTAGTGTAACAACTACTGGGAGAATTTACACAGATTTTTACATTTCCAGGTCTCTATTCCCCCCTGTTTCTTACTGTTCTAGGAGCATGCATTTCACTTGTGGCTGGGAAGGGTAGGAAGAGAGAAGGGAACTGCTGTTATAACAAAATTCAAAACCAACAGTTTTTTATTTTACCTTAGTAGCAAAATATTAAACAACCAATTTTGCCAGTAACAAGCACTGTTCTTTTGGTAATGGGAAGCAAGGGTGTAACATTAGCAAATCTGAAATGATTAAAGCAACTCCAGTAAACTAACTGTACTGACCACGTTTGATAAAAACAATGGAATGCAGTATCCATGTGTTTTTTTTTTTTAATACAAGTAGTGTGTATACTGACCAATAGTGCTTCTTGAATCATACAAAGCAGCTGGGCCCTCTGGCTGGTTTGAATAAACGGGAAACTGGCTTGTCAGAACCAGACTCCATGGCCTTGTTCCCTGGTTTCTTATTCTAGCATAGTACGGAGCGGAGAGTAGGAGACAAACTGGAGTGCAGGGTACTGCCAAGTTTAGGTGTCCCAAGAAATAAATCACACAGCAAGTTCCATGGCTCATTTAGCTGCTTCCAAAGCAAGCATGACCAGCAAGTCAGTACACATAGCATACCACTCCTACTTGATAAGCCAAGATTCCCATAACTTCCAGTTTTATTGTTATGTCCAAAAAAAGCAATTAAAACAGCCCTGCTGAGTTTATGTAAGTTTAAAATCACACACACACACACACACACACAAAGAGTCAAGAGAAGGCAATATTATTTCCTGTACAGTATCCTCACTGCTCTTTGTTGTCCTTGATATAAATGTCTGTAAAACACTACTGGAGAATTTTTTCTAATTTATCAATGCACTTGCAAATTTAGATTCTCATCTATATAGTTCAAAGAACTTTCAGCCATCTTTCAGTGCCCAAGATTCTGCCTCAACCTCTTTAATTTTCTATGGCCAACATAAGAGACTAGCTTTCTATGGCCCTCTCTGGGGTGTCGGAGGTGCGCGTCTGCGCACCGTCCCAGAGAGGCCGCCCACGGACTGTTTGGAGGACTCCTCTTTTGCCTGCGGCTCCAAAGGACCTGATCTGGGACACCTGGGAGGAAGGTGGAGTGAGGGGCATGTTGGGGAAGCAACACGCTAAAACCAGCTTGCTGGACTCCTCCTTCACCACGCCTCCCTCTCTCTCCGGACTTTGGGCCAGGGGCTGCGCTGCTGCCGGGCGGCCCTCTCTGGGGTGTCGGAGGTGCGCGTCTGC
>NW_024830511.1:0-1402 GCF_019175285.1 Sceloporus undulatus
GCACAATATATGAACTTGTATTAGTTGGGATGTAAAATATTACATATAATATTTAAAGCCCCGGCCGTAAACCATATGATCCTCAGAGGAGAATATTCTTTATAAAGATAATAAATCTGAAAATAAAGTAATAATGTATATATGTATATATATGCGTTTTATATATATAACCCCCCATTCTTTCTGATTTAAAGAATTGCTGTACCATTCATATTCTTCTTATCAATTCATAATTTGTTTATATTTTATAACTCTTTACTTCATTAAGATGTCTGCATTTATGACCAATATTTTTCACAAAAAAGTTTAAAATTATTCCAATCATTATTTATTTTTTCAGTGTCATTTCCCCTTATAATATTTGTTAACCTATCTAATTCCATCATTTCTATAGATTTTTTCAACCAATCATCTATTGAGGGAGTTTCTTTATTTTTCCACATTTTTGCATAAACAATTCTTGCAGCTGTTATTAGATACAATAGAATCTTTAAATGTTTTCTTTCTTCTTTGCTTTCCAAAATACTTAATAAAAATATTTCTGGTTTAAATTGAATTTGGATGCCGAGAATTTTCTGCATAAAATTATGTACTGCCTTCCAGTATTTATTTACTTTGGTACATGTCCACCACATATGATATAATGAACCAATCCTTTTATTACATTTCCAACAGTTTCCCTTCCCTTTTTTATTCATTTTAGCCAATTTACTGGGAGAAAAGTACCAACGATGTGTCATTTTAAATATATTTTCTTTTATATCCATTGAGGCGGTAAATTTGATATCATTGCACCAAAGCCTTTCCCAATTTTCCAGGTTCAGAGAATGCCCTATATTTCTTGCCCATTTTAACGTGGATTCTTTTATAACCTCCTCCTCTAATTCTCTTTCTAGAAGTAGTGAGTATAATTTTTCGATTTATTTGTTTTGAAAATGATTTTATCTAATTCATTTTCCAGTTTTGCGATCCCTTTGTCTTTAAAGTCTATTTTAAACCTCTCCTTAAGTTGTCTGTAAGGGAACCAAGAACACATATAATTCTTTTCCCGTAATTCTTCAACTGATCGTATCTCAGGTTCTTGATCATCCCATTTTAATAAGTCCGAATATCTTAATGAATTATCTTCCTTTGAGACTATCTCAATTTTCCATGCTTCTTGGGGTGATATCCAAATTGGAATCTTAGTGTAAAATTTTGCCTTTACTTTTTCCCATACTAACAATAATGATTTCCTAATGATATGATTTTCAAATTGTTTATTTGCACTTACTCTGTTATAAGCTAAATACCCGTGCCATCCGAATATTTTGTTGAAACCTTCCAAATTCAACATTTTTTTATCTGTTAGAGAAATCCAATCTATAACCCATATAAAGGCACACGCAAAATAATATAATTT
>NW_024830512.1:0-1402 GCF_019175285.1 Sceloporus undulatus
GGAGCAAAAAAGAAGCTCCATTTCGGAGCTTCTTTTTGTGGCGCCTTTATGACGTCGCGAGGCGCCGCTGGCGCATTCGCGACGTCATAGGTGCCGCGACACATCTGGACGCTATGCGTCCAGTACGTAAACATGGCGGCCCCCATGTGGAAGGGGCGCCGCCATGTTGTACGTATTCTATACGTACTAGGGTTAGGGGGGTGCGGAAGCACTGCCCCTTCCTAACCCTAGTACGTATAGAAGACGTACTATATGGTGGTTTGTATCCCGCCTTTGTTCACTTTAAGGGTTTCTTCTTTCCTGTTGAAGTTGTCCAGGTGTTTGTGGCTTCTCTATCCTCTGTCAGAATGTTGGGTTTTTTTGTTCATACATGTACATAATTTTAAACTGTTTTGACTTGTTTTAAATTGTCATACTCTCTACCTTATTTACTGTTTAAGTTTTTTTAAAACAAACTAACTAATAAATTGTAATTATATAATTTTATTTCATTTATGTCAATATATTGGAATTCTCATTGGGATCAGAATTCATCTACCTATTTGTTTATTTATTTAAAACAACTATTCATTAATTATTTAAAAATCCCATAATATATTGAATGCAGAGATTTTTATCCTGATGTGTCCAGGTAATACTGCCTCATAATCTTAAAATACACATCTAGAATAGTATTCCTCTCTCTCTCTCTCTCTCTCTCTCTTTGGTGCCATGAGTTATCATCACCTTTAGGTCTCCAGAGTCTGAAACAATTTCCAGAACAGTAATTCACTTTAAGAAGTAAAGAATTTTAGCATGTATTTTCTCAGCCTATTGCCCTTTAGAAATGAGGTTAATGTGTCAATATCACAGCTGGGAATAGCAAGATCAATATATGTTCTCAGTCCCCTCTAATCCATTCTCCTATTGCCAGTATATCTCAGCCAAGAAGAAGACTAATTAAATAAATAATGACAAAGATAGTAGCCATGCTCAGTCTTTACATGGGTCAGAATATTTCACAGGTTTATTTAATTTTAGGCCTTCTGATTTTTAAATTTTTATTTAAAATTAACAATTAAATGAATATTTACCAATGGTACAATGCAAATATAGAGTTCATATTCCTCATGGAGGTCAAAGGTCATTGCCTAGACTTTTTTTATTAAATAAAGTAAAATTGTCATGGCAGGTTTCAGAAGCTTGAAGCAATGTGTTCTTTCTCCAGATGCCAATATTAAAACTATCATTAAACTCTCATCTAGGGAGAGAGCAAAGATTTAAGAAACAAAGTCTCCTCATGTAAAAATATGTTTAACTGTGGATGCACTGGTTTCTGTGTAAGTGTGCATAGTCTACCTCTTGCAATTTTATATATGAAACTTGTTTATCATTGGAGTTGTGTCAACTAGTTCTGAATGGG
>NW_024830513.1:0-1402 GCF_019175285.1 Sceloporus undulatus
ATTTAGAACTGAACTTCAGTATTGGAACATATATGTACACCTAGGGTGTGTTGTTGTTCCTACTGTTGGATCTCTCTAACTTAGCTTTGGCACTACTGACTATGGGCAGCTCCCTAGTTTTTCCAGACAAGAATTTTTCTCATTCCTACCTGGAGATGTTAGATATTTAACCTGGAACAGCTACTTGCAGAGCACATGTTCTGATGCTGAGCCACCATGGGGCATTTGAAACCTGAACCTAATACACAGTTTATGTTGTTTATGTATCTGACAACCAACATTTTTGATGTTGTTGTTGTTGTTAACTGCCCTCCAGTTGACCTCACCCCCATGGCAACTCTGTGGATGAGAGATCTCCAAGCCCCACCATCTTCCACTGCTCTGCTTAGGTCCTGCAAATCCAGGCCAGTGACCTCTCTGACTGAGTCTATCCATCTGGCACATGGTCTTTCTCTTCTCTACTACCCATTACCTTTCCCAGCATTATTGTCTTTTTTAATAAGTTCCCCCTTCTCATGATGTGGTCAAAGTACAACAGACCCAATTTGATCATCTTGGCTTCTAGGGATAATTCAGGCTTGATCTGTTCTAGGATCCATTAGTTTGTCATTTTGACTGTCCACAGTATGTTCAGAAATCTTCTCCAGCACCAAATCTCAAATGAGTTGATTTTCTTCCTATCCACTTTCTTCATTGTCCACCTCTCACATTTGTACATGGTGATGGGGAATACAATACCTTGGACAATTGTAATTCTGATGTTTGATACATGCTCTCAAATTTCAGGAAAGAGCAAACCTGTCCAGAGACTAATCACCAGTCCATTTTGGCCATCCATTCCAAAGACAAAATATGAAGGTTAAATTGGTGCCCACTGTGGGTTAAATGTCATTTGAGCTGCAGCATATACTCCTACCTCCTCATCAAAAGAGAGATCATCTTTATACATACATATACGTATTGTGGTTGCCCTTATGTAATGTATGTAATTTCCCCCACCCACCTTCCAAAGGTCTTTCTAAACCCATGAGTTAACAGCTCCAGCTTGGCTAGTGAATGGAATAAAAAGCCCAAGCTCAGCCTATCAACGGAGTAATCACTCTTGTTGTTTTTGCTAACACCATTGAAATTCTTTTCAACATCAGGTAGAAAGTGGTTCCCCTGAGTCTCTATTTTAACTTTATTGTGTGATATTGGGCTTCCTCAGAAACCCCCAACACCTAATTGGATACTACATAATTGTTCACAATGAAGGGTAAAGCTCTCAAGGTATTATCTGCATTGCACCCTCATATACCACAAGAGCTAGGTTAACACATATATTGATGAGAACCCTAGCCTCCCATAATATTTAATAGTGCTCCATCAAACATCACATATTATACAGTGATGTTAGGAGCCT
>NW_024830514.1:0-1402 GCF_019175285.1 Sceloporus undulatus
ATTCATCAGTAACTTTTGCCCTCCTCTCCCCACTCTGTTGCTTGGCCACCTGCAAAATGTTGGAAGTGCCTATTGGAGCTAGGCCATTGTTTCATTTAAGAGGTTTCCAGTGGAGAGGGGGAGGTGGGATTGATGGTCTACTTCTGATGTCACTGAGTTTTCTTCACTATTTCCTGATATCTATGTGAAGTATGTTGAAGCCTGAAATAGTAAGGGGTGGGGAAGCTTTGGCTCTCTAGATGCTTTGGGCTATAACAATAACAGATTATGAGAACTGCAGTCGAAAGCATCTGGACAGTCAAAGGTTCCCTAACACTGATACAGTACAGTACAAGGAAAATGTATGTATGTATAGCAGCTCGATGGGAAGAGATTTTCCTACCTTAGACCTTAACACTCAGTGTGTGGATAGGTTCCATAATGGATGGGATAGGAAAGCACTGTGACACTGGAGACTGGCCAGCAGTGTAGTTCTGTTGCCCTTTCTATATAATATATCTCTTCACATGGGGATATGCATGTGTAAAAGGAGCAATACAATTTTCTTCCTCTATAATGATTACATTAAATAAATACTGATAGTGTGTCTTAGATCTGTTGAACAAAATGATGTAATGTTAAAGGGCCTCTGAACACATGCAGAATTTTTATTACTAATTATAATTCAAGGAAATAGTTTCCACTGCAAATTATGTGATCTCAAGATATGTTGAAGTCCAAGAAGCTTTCTTTTACTAATTAAACAATACCCATGTGTTGTGTACATACTTTAGGGCACTCCTCAAAGAAAGTTGAACATGGAGGTAACTAAACTCTTCCCTTGCCTGAAGGAACAATGACCATATCTTTTGAGAAAAGCCTCTTCATTTTATTTTTGGTGTGGTTTATTATTTTGTCATTTTCAGAAGTACTTATTCGTTATCACCTGCTATTCATGAAGTAGCTGTAATAATGCTAAATTTAAAACGAGACAGTGAGATCTGATCAGCCTTTTTACATGTCAGCAGATTACTTCAAATAACAAAAGAATATTTCTCTTTTTAAAACCATAGCCATAGCATTTGAGGCAACAACAGACATACACTTGGGTGGGTGGGGGGAAGGAATAGCTGTTGTACCTCCATAATTTTTGAATGCTTAGTATACGTACCTTAAATGCTGACACAATTGCGGTGATCAGGACATTATGGATGAGCACCCAGATCTCAGTATACCATGTGATTTGCTCCCACCACAGTCTGCACAGCCTTCAAATGATTGGCAAATTGGCTGCAACTGCCCAATTACACCCTACCTGACATAATCTTTAGAAGCTTCTTGCCTGACCTACACTGAAGGCCTGCCTGTGCTATTATTATTATTATTATTATTATTATTATTATTATTATTATTATTATTATTA
>NW_024830515.1:0-1402 GCF_019175285.1 Sceloporus undulatus
TCCTGAGGCTCCAGAGTCAGAAGGAGGCCAGGCTTCTTGGGCCAAAAGGAAGGAAGTGTGTCCCTTTGTGTGTCTTTTGTGTCTCTTTTCTGAGAGGGTTTTCTTATTACACAGCTCTGCTCTTTCTGGGGATCATGGGTCAGATTTATAAATAAAAGGGATCAGAAATGGGAGGATAGTTTTATTACAAGCCTTATTCTTCTTCTGCACAATCATTGGGCTTTGGCTTCTAAGAGGAGGCTTGTCCCCCCCCAAAAAAGGCCAAAAGTAGCTCCTTTGTGAGGTTGTAAAAGTCTCCCCAGTTTCCTTATTAAGAGATTTTGAGGGAAGAAGGAAGGATGCAGACCAGACCATCTCATATTATTCCCAAATAAACATAGAAACAAACAAAGAACAACAAAAATGAGGATTAGACAGAAAAGCAGACTCCTTCTTTCTTTTAAAGGAAAGCCATTATTAGGAAGGTCAAAACAAGACTTGGGTGCTTCTGCCGTTTTACAGCCGAACTCAGGCTGTATCCTCATTGCAGAAATAATCCAGTTCTAAACCGCTTTAACTCTCCTGGCTCCATCCTGTGGAATCCTGGGATTTGTAGTTCGTTGTGGCACCAGAGCTCTCTGGCAGAGAAGGCTAAGTGTCCAAAGGCAAAATCCCAGGATTCCATAGCACTGAGGGTTAAAGACAAACCTATTACTTGCATTTACCATCCACTGCTTCCAAACTACCAGACTAACTTTTATTTCTATCTCATTCATTTTTCAATTATCTATTAATAAGATAATTCAAATATATATTGTTCTACTTAGACTTATCCTTAAAATCATTTGTTTTCTCTTGCAGTCCTCATTTAAATTGTAAAACAGTTGATACAAAATCGCTCTCATTAAATTAAACTAAACATCATTTGGCTTTTAACCTCCCAACATACTTCTATTTTACAGCTGTTAATATTTCTTTGAATAAATTAAAATACTTCAACTTAAATTAGTTCTTTCTCTAAAGTAGCATTTTCCCTCCATGCTTCTGGAGATATTAAATTATATTATTCCAGTCTCCTTTATATAAATTTGACTCTCCTTTCTAATTCCTCTTGAGAGTTTGTCCATTTCCATCATGTCCAGAAGCTTAAATATCCAATCTTCTTTTGAAGGCATTTCTTTAGTTTTCCATCTCTGAGCAAACACTATTCTTGCAGATGACAACATATAAAATCATATTTTACCATGTTTTTTTCTATGGATTGTTCTAATATATATATATATATATATATATTTGCATTCAGCCTTTATTTTATTTTTTTGAAAATAAAAAAAACATACAATGAAAAAATAGATTACTTCTTGACAAAAGCAAGCTTAATACACTTTGTTAATTCCACAAAAATCCTCCCAGAGCGAGAGGA
>NW_024830516.1:0-1402 GCF_019175285.1 Sceloporus undulatus
AGGTCTTTGTGTGGCTGGAAAGGATGCGTGGTTTTGTGGGGGAAAGGTTCTCGTCTCCACAGGCACCTCTCCTCTGCCATGCTGCAGTGCCAAACCGTGGGTGAGCGGGAGTCATGTGCCAAAAGGGCCATTGCGTTCTTAAGTCTGCGCAAAGCAGATGCAGACGGAGGTTGCTCTGCTCACACAAACCTTTAAAAGCCTTTTGAAAGGCATCCAGTGTGGGGATCATGCAAAGCTCTTCTAGTGCATTGGTGCAGCTGATGAAAATGCTCTCTGGTGAGTTGCTGCTAGTCTCACTTTAGCGTGTACTAATAAATTCTTTCCTGATGTTCTGAGAGTGCGGGGTGGACTAAATGAGGAGAGGCTCTCCCTCACATATCTCGGGCCCAAGCCATGTAGGGCTGTATAGGTAATAACCAACACTTTGTATTGAGCCCAGAAGCTAATTGGCAGCCAGTGTAAAGATTTTAATACCAGTGTTATATGGTCTGACCTGGAAGCTCCAGCGACCGGTCTGACTGCAGCATTTTGAACTAGCTGAAGCTTCCTAACCTGGTACAAAGGTAGCCCCATGTAGAGCGCATTACAGAAGTCCAAGCGAGAGGTTACCAGTGCGTGTACTACGGTTTTAAAATCCTTTGGGTCCAGGCAAGGGACACAGTTGGCGTATCAACTGAAGCTGGTACCAAGCACTCCTGGCAATAGCATCCACTTGCGATGATAACTGTAAGGATGAGTCCAGGAGTACTCTCAGACTGCAAACTCTGTCCTTTAGGGGAAGTGTGACCCCGTCCAGGACTGGGTGACAAATTCCACTCTCTGGACTTGAGGTACCTATCACGAGTATCTCTGTTTTCTCTGGATTCAATCTGAGTTTGTTTTTCCTCATCCATCCCATTACTGACTCCAGGCAGGAATCCAAAGGAGAGACACCATCCTTAGTCACTGTACCAGTCGGAGACATGGAGAGATAGATCTGGGTGTCATCAGCATACTGATAACACTGCGCTCCATGTCTCCAGATGATCTGTCCCAGCGGCTTCATGTAAATATTAAAGAGCATGGGAGACAGAATGGTGCCTTGGGGAACGCCAGATGTCAACTCTCTTTTACGAGACAGCTGTCCCCAGCCTCACCATCTGTAATCTGCCCAAGAGGTAGGACCGGAGCCACTGAAGCACAGTGCCCCCAATCCCCAACTCTCTCAGGCGTTCCAGAAGGATGCCATGGTTGATGGTATCGAAGGCTGCTGAGATGTCCAAGAACACCAGCAGGGTCACACTTCCCCTGTCGATGCCCAGATGAAGATCATCGACTAAGGCGACCATGGCAGTCTCAACTCTGTACCCTGACCGAAAGCCAGTTTGAAATGGGTCCAGATAATCGGTTTCATCCAAGACAG
>NW_024830517.1:0-1402 GCF_019175285.1 Sceloporus undulatus
TTTTTCCATGTTGTTTCTGCCTCTGGTACTACACTTTCTGTTAACAATGCAAATGTGTTCCTAGACATGACCGAGTACAACAACATCCAAAATCCACAAAACAGTGATACGTTTACAGGGACAACCAAATACACAAAATACATGATATAGCTTTCGAAGCTCCACCAGCTTCTTCATCAGGCAAAAGTATTGAAATTCATACAGGATAAAACAAATTAAATATGACAATGTCAGTCACAGGCCAGCATTTTGTCAAGATGTTGTTGGTGTTGTTCTGAGTTGAGATGGTGTGGTCTCCCTGACTGAGTCTATTCATCTGGCATGCGGTCTTCCTCTCTTTCCACCTTCTCCAATATCACTGTCTTTTCTATTGACTCCTGCCTTCTCATGATGCAGCCTGTTTAGTAATTGACTTCCCCAGGGAGCGTTCTGGCTTGATCTCTTCAAGGACCCATATGTTTGTCTTTTTGGCCATCCAAGGTATCCTCAGCACTCTTCTCCAGCACCACATCTCAAATGAATGAAGTTTGTTTCTTCCTACCTGCTTTCTTCACTGCCCAGCTCTCACATCCATCCGTGATGGAGAATACAAAGGCTTGGATGATTCTAACTTTAGTGTTCAGCTGTATATCTTTACACTTCAGGATTTTGTCTAGTTCCTTCATAGCTGCCTTTCCCATTCCTAATCTTCTGATTTCTTGACTGCAGTCTCCGATCTGATCAATGTTTCATCTAATGTAAGGGAAATCTTTAACTATTTTGATTTCATTGTTATCTAGGTTGAATTTATGTAAATCACCTGTGGTCTTCAGCAATAAAAAGAGACTTCCTCCAAAATGTCTCCTTTCTTTGTCCCCTTCTTCAACTGATGTAAACCTGTATATCCCATCCTTTCACCAGCCAGCTTGAGGCAGCATATTTGCATATCTCAGTCAACAAAGGATTGTTAACAATTTACAGAGAACCCACAATTAAACTCCTTTTTTTACAGAGTCTTTTTTCACACACGTAACCTCTCCTACATTTCCCCCCATCCTCTTTCTAGTTAAACTCCCAACTTTGAAAAGTGCATGCTGAGTATGCTTGAGACCCAGAATGCAGCCAGGATGTACTAGGCCGGCAAAATTAAATGTGAATTACGTATGATAGGAACTGGCTGCATCCCAAATTAGAATGCAACTTGGGAGAGGTAAATCGTGTTTTTTAGCGGTGCAATAATCTCCCTAACGTCTCCCACATCTTTTTTTCATCCTCTGTCTAGCTAAAACCTTTTAGACAGCTTCACAATTAGGATGATGGAGAGGGAGGGCTGAAGAGATAGAGTCTTTCCTTGTTACTTTACAAAAGAGCATCTGTAGTAAATAATGCTTCTTGTCCTCTGTCTACCTGTACTTGGCTCTCT
>NW_024830518.1:0-1402 GCF_019175285.1 Sceloporus undulatus
TTAATGGCATTTTTTCTGGGGGTGAATTTTCCACTTTCAGAAGGAGGGATGAAATTCAGGGAAGAGTGAAGTGGAGGAGGAGGAAGTCCTTGTCCTGGTCAAGGCTCCCTGGGCCGAGGAAGGGGCACACTGGGCTGGAGCTGGCTGGAAGTTAGGGCAGGAAGGCTCTCCCCAGTGATCTGAAATGGGAGAGGGGAAGGGCTGCAGGGGAGGGCTGCTGGCCCAACAAAGCCACGGCTTGGAAGAAGATGAGGGAAGTGATTAGGGAGGAGAGCTCCGGTGGCAATATTTGCAGCGGGGAGGGGGGAAGGTGGGCAGGGGTGGTACTCACACCCTGCTCTGAGTCCTCCGATGCGGCCCAGACCCGGTCCTTTTGCTGGGGGGTGTGGTGGGGCCCCTGTAGTTTCGAAGACAAGGGTTCTCCCTCCTCTGACCTGGCCCTGATGGGCGTAGCCGCAAGCTCCTGGTCTTCATAGGGGCTGAGAGAGCATCTGGGTTGCTCCCTAGCCAAGTTCAGGGAATCACAGGTCATGCCAGGGCTGTCCTCCCAATCACCAGCCCCTGACATCTTTTTTGGTCCCCCGGGAGTCCAAAAAGACAGGAGAGGGGACAGTCAGGAGGCAGAGGAAAAAGGAGCAGGATAGAATAAGGGTTTTGTTTTTTAAGGAAGTAAAGGAAGAATAGCAGAAGAGCTGATCTGAAGCGTCTGACCAGAGCAGAGGCAGGAACGAAACTGGAGCTTGCTTTGGGGGTTAGTCCTATCCTGTGGACATGTCTCTAAAGTTTTGTCTACTTCCTGTCTGACCTAGAGCGAGCCACAGGGTCTCACCCACACATCAAGGATGCCTTCTCTCCGTTGCTGGAAAACCAGGGGAAGCTACCACAGGGATTTTTTTAGCTTAATGGAGTTATTGGTATTACTGTAGGAGATGCGTAGAAAATAAAAACGGAAACAATAAAGATTACACCATCTTTCCAAACCCCCATAAAACTTGGTCTAGGATAGATATGATCATCTAAGTTCCAAAATTCATAAGGTAAAAATTTTACCTAAAGTTTAGTCTGATCATAATCCAGTACAATAAGATTTTAAAATGGGAAGAGGAGAATTCAACTGGAAATTGAATACAAATCTATTGAAGGATGAGAATTTAGTGAAAGAGTTCAATATGAATATTGAGAATTACTTTAAAGAAAACTTAAACAAAGAGACATCTTCGCAGATAGTTTCAGGTTGGTTGATTAAAAATCTTCAGAAATAAAGAATAAAAGAAATGAGAAATTAAATAACCTTAATAAGAAATTGGAGAAGAAAGAAAAGGATTTAAAGAAGGAACCCAAAAATCAGAAGATAGCACAGGAACAAATATCAATTTTAATGGTAGAGGAAATGGGGAAAAAA
>NW_024830519.1:0-1402 GCF_019175285.1 Sceloporus undulatus
TGTAGACAGCCCTATAGAAAGTTCTGATAAACATGTGGAATGGGATGTTCCAAAAAAAGCCAAAACCAATCACTGTTTGCTTGGATTTCAAAAGACCTTTGGCAAAGTACCTCATCAAAAACTCCTGAGCAAGCTTAGCAGGCAGAGGATAAGAGAAGACAGCCTCCTATTTACAGTAAACTGGTAAAACAACAGAAAGCAGACAGTAGGTTTAAGTGATCCATTTTGCAATGAACTACAATGGCTTTTAAAGTTCATAAATGATCTACACTGGAATTTCATAAATGATCTGGAGCTATAAGCATTGAGATGGTCAAGTTTGTTGACAGCAAAAACTGTGAACTGTAAAACAATCTAGCTTTGAGGATGGCCCAAAAATCAATATAAGTAACTAAGTCCCGTTCCGGACAGGCGTATAGTACGTCCCCAGGACATACTATGGTTAGGAAGGGGCGTCACTTCTTGACGCCCCTAACCCTAGTACATACTGCGTCCATACAAAATGGTGGCGCCTGTCCACACGGGCGCTGCCATCTTGACGTTACGGAGCGCTAATGATGTCATGAGTGCGCCACTGGCGCCTTGCGGCATCATTAGCACACTGCGAAAGAAGCACCATTTTGGGGATTCTTTTTGCTCTGCGAGGGAGCCGTGCAGTTTGGCCACTGTGGCTCCCTTGCGGAGCAACTGGCAGCGCCGGCAGACCACCGCTTTTAGGCAGTCTGTAACGCGCCTACATGTAAGCAACAAATAAGCAAACAAACTCTAAACCCATGCTGGTGCCTGAGCAGTGATTGACCAAGAGAGAGAACACGAATTACCAACTCAATATTTCAGCCCAACATGTAGCTACTATGAAAAAGGAAAACTTGAAGAAACTCTTAGAATAAATCTTTCAACATCACTACTACAAGATGTAGTTATGGCACCAACTTGAAAAGAGTTAGACAAGGGTTAGACACGTTACGTACTAGTTACGTACTAGTTATGACAGCAGTGGTATCTCAGCATCAAAGGCAGTAAAACTCAGCATGACAGTTCATAGGGAATGCAAGGAGGAGGATGGTATCACACCTCTCTCCTACTATGAGCTTCCTATTGAAGCCAGAAGAGAAGGCTGGATTAGCTAGGCATTGGGTCTGATCCAGCACGATGGGATTCATAAAATGAACAGAGCAATAGCCATTGTTCTTTTGTTTCTGATTTCATAAAACAAATAGAGCAATAGCTATTGTTCTTTTCTTTCTGTTTTCTTCTTTCTGAAGTACTGCACAGGTTTGAATTTAAACAGATGATGAAAATTGAATCAATTTAATGCAGTGGTGGGACCCCTGGGGATGTGAGACTTGGAGACCCTGATATTATTATTATTATTATTATTATTATTATTATTATTATTATT
>NW_024830520.1:0-1402 GCF_019175285.1 Sceloporus undulatus
CTCGACTACCTCCCTGGCCCAATTTAGAAAGGACCTGAAAACCTTTCTTTTCCACCTTGCATTCCCCGATTAATATCCAGTGGGCCTCCCTTCCTCTTCTGTGGCAAAGAGGATGGGCTAACCGGGGTTTTATATTGTGTTGTATTGCTATATTGTATTGTTTTATTGGAATGCTGTAATTGTATTTTTATTATGCTGTAAACCGCCCTGATCTGCGGAAGGGCGGTATATAAATAAAATTATTATTATTATTATTATTATAAAGACAATCTTGCCTTGAGCAGGATACCTATCCGTATGATGGACCACATCGAATGTATGTACAGTACCTCATCTTAAAGAGTAGGGAACATCTGGGGATTCTGTTGGTTTACCGTCCACCCCATTGCTTAACAGACTCCTTAGCCAAGCTGAGACAACTGGTGTCTGAGCTGCTGCTGGGGTCGCCTAGGCTTTTAGTCCTGGGCAACCTCAACATCCCCCTCGAGGCCCCTCCTCAGCTTGCGCAGGGATTGCCATGGCCTAGATGCTTCTGCTTATTCCGCGAAGGCCTTTGGGGGAAAGGAAGGTATGTCCCGGGGGTTCAGTGGCCACCCCTTCCTTCCCTCCTTTCTTCCTTTGAGGAGACCGCAATAGAACCCAAGGTGCAAAACTGCACTCAGGAGGGAAAGGCAGGAAAGGAAGGCTCTAGTTTGGAAATATAGTTTTCTTTGTGTACCCTATATGTTTGTGTGTGTGTGTGTGTGTGTGTTTGCCTCTACTGTTCTTATGGGTGAGAATAGAGCTGAGGACTGAGGAGAGAATAAAGGGTGAGTTTTATGCAAATGCAGAACTTCTGTGCATCAAAGAGTACAGTGTGTTGAAATAGCAAAGAACTTTATTGAGAACACGTAGTCAGAAATACAGTGTTTAAACCAGAACTGCCAACTTCAAGCAAACCATACAACAAAACCCCAAAACCTAAAACACCACTCTCTTCCAAACCAAGCCCCCACCTCCAATTCCCACAGTCTATGCCCCACAGGTAACAAGATTCCCTGTTCCATTCCCAGAAACTAGACCCCTTTATGTTAATAAACTTTCAGCCAACATCCCACACATTGCAAAAGCTATTATTCCCATAAGTATTATAGACAGCTGCAACAAATCCCAATCCCCCATCTAGCTAATTTATACCACAACCCATAATTCGCAGCCAAATTTACAACCCAAAGCAACTATCTATACAATTAGCAATTAAAACCTAAACTTAACAAAAATACAACTTTAAAACACAAACAGACATATGGTCAGAAAAACATTACAAACAAAATCACAAGGGCTTTTTCTTAGCACCACTCAATTAAAAATATTTTATATTCCTTATTGACAAAAATAATCTTACTTTACAGCTGAGATTTGT
>NW_024830521.1:0-1402 GCF_019175285.1 Sceloporus undulatus
AAAAAAAAGGAAATATGAGGGAAAATGAAAGTCAGCATTATTCATTACATAGTGATATCAAAAGGCATTTACAGATTTACAGTTTTTCTGCCTTTTTATCTTCAGAATTAAAGAATATTGCACAGGGAAGGCCATTACTTGTAACATAATGTCTTCCAAAGTCTGTTACTTTTCTGATCAATGGCACTGAGGTGTGCCTAGAATTATAACACCCGCTGATTAATCAAACCATCTGCATTTTTGTCTTTCCTTCCAAAGTTTGGCAGAAGAAAAAAGAAACAAAGCACACACACCCAAGTTTACAAGTTAAATTGAGATGCTGAGAACTATAGCGTAGGCATTATCTTTCCCCAATACAGATTAAATTTAACTGACAGTTTGGGGTTATATGAGATGGCTTGAGACCCATATTACAGCGATACATTTTCACTAGAAAGTGCCTGAAGGCAGCTTCTCATTTCAATTTCATACACAGGCATCCACCCTCATGAATCAAAATATGTGTAGTTTGCAATGAGCAAATTGCCACAAATGTCTTTCCTGCCTACACAAACTATAATCTAAAGCCAAATATGTTCAAATATATCTATTTCATTTTTGCAGGGTTTTTCCAAGAGTCATTATTCAGGGACATTATGCACACCCAAACCTATTTTTTTCTACTTGAATGCACAATAATCCAGAAGGTACAACCAATTACTGCTTCCTGGTGAGTTTATCTCTGTGTTATATAAAATGTATGCCATAAAAATGTGCATGCAGGGGGGATTATGACTGAACTTTTTTTCCTTTTTTAAATGGCATTTCCTAAATTTTCTGCACACCAATGCAAGGTGGCCATCTAAATATATACACTACAAAGCACAAGGTCAAACATCCTTTAAATAACACAACTTTTCATAGATAATTCTTACAGTAGGGTACTTCAAACAGATTATAATAACCAGACCATCTATGACAGCCATTAAGTTCTCTGGTAAGGGATATGTACTTCCTTGGAGACAAATAAAATCAAAGGAAATGATTTCATTTCTAATTCTTACCAAATGCTCAACACAACTGCTCAACATTATCAAGCAAAAAACACAAGAAACAAGAGCATAAATCCAAAATTGGCTGTTGCTTTTTTAATAGGCATATTTTCTGTATCAATTAACAATTGATAAACCTGCATGCAAATCTAGTAGAAAAAGTAAACTTCAGAGCATATTTACAGCTCCAAAAATCAGATGGGAGAAAAGCATTTTTAAAAAAATCACTGAACAGAAACTTACAAAATTGCAAGAATATTTGATTTTATAGATTTCTGTGTAAAATCATTGCAAGAAAATAAGAGATAGAGTGGAAAGAAATAGCAGTGGAGCATATTATTTAACTCAGACCTTATGAAAAATGTGTTACT
>NW_024830522.1:0-358 GCF_019175285.1 Sceloporus undulatus
CTCATCTCCCATGGAATGCTCTTCACTAAAAGGAGGATCTACAGTGGGAATGGAGTAAGGGCTCAGCAATAAGACAGTCTTTGGCTACTGTGCACAAATCCCATATCCTCCAACATTTCACAGATGAAAACTGGGATGTGTGAGGCCAAGTAATGTCAGTATAGTCAAGTTGGCAAAAGTTATTAACAAAGGCCCATTACAGACGGGCTTAAAAGTACGCGCAGACTCAGAGCGCGTACTAGGGTTAAGACGGGGCAGTGCTTATGCACGGCCGCCGTCATCAATACATGATGACCACGCCGCCTCCAAATGAGGTGGCGCGGTTGTGACGTATTGGGGTCGTGGCAGGGCGCCTAGG
>NW_024830522.1:458-1402 GCF_019175285.1 Sceloporus undulatus
GACTCCGGAAGGAGCTCCGTTTCGGAGCTCCTTCCTGGTTTGGTCCGCTGGGCACAGCCTTCAGACGGCTGTGCCCAGCGGACCAAAGGAGAAAGGGGCCAAACGGCCTCTTTCTCCTTCTCCCCGCCGCCGCCGGGTGTCCTTGGGGCTTCAAGCCCCAAGGACACCCCTTTCCAGGCTGCGGGGAAGGGGCCTTTTGCCGCTTCCCCGCAGTCCAGAAAGCGGCGGATCGGGGCTTCAGCGGCTGCCGCTCTGGCCACTGAGGCCCCGATCCAGCGGGGAAAGGTGTGCCTACAGGCTGCCCCAAAGGGGCGGTCTGTAACGTGCCAAAGAAAGCCCTACACAAAGCTATGCACAATCTAGCTCTTCACTATCTTTCAACCCTTATTTATTTATTTATTTATTTACCAGAGATTGGCATTCTAGAACTCGAGGCTTCTCACTCAACCAAGGCTTTCCTCTTCCTTGGCTCAGCTTTATCTTTTCTCAGCTTTATCCTTTATCCACTGCCCTATATTGTTGCAATTGTCTCCCTGAATATTTGCAAACTGCTCCTTCCTTTGTTATTTTGAAATCTCAGTTAAGTCCCCCCCCCAAAAAAAAACTTATGGAATTTTAGTTTGTTATTGTTTTATAGTGTTGTATATTTTGATTACATATATTGCTCAGTTTGTTTTATATTATATTGCATTTTTGCATTTTATCTGGATAATTTGTTTTGCAATTGCATTATATAATTTTAAGTTTTACTGTTCCTTCCTTCCCTCTGTGTATCTTTGTGTATACACATATATTTTAGATTGTTGTCCTTTGGCTGGACCCAATTGTTTTTTGGTTGTTATACAGTAAAGTGCCATGTACCTCTATGGTGCTATGTAAATAAATAAATAAACAAACGATGATGATGATAACAACAACAACAACATACAAGCTAGGGGGAGGCT
>NW_024830523.1:0-1402 GCF_019175285.1 Sceloporus undulatus
GAAAGCTTGAATTTGAGGGGGATTGATACATTGTCAAAGGGGCAATGTATCAATCCCCCTCAAATTCAAGCTTTCCTAATGGCCCATTTGAATGTATCAATAGGGCACCCAGAGGGCATCTATTGGGGGAAAGATTCAAACTGCTCCTCTGAAAGCTTTCATTGGCCTAGGACCACCTTGGCCTAACGGCCCTCAGCCGCAGGTGCCCATATATACCCGTGCGCAATTGTGCAAGACCCCAGGATGGCGATCGACATGGCAGAGCCATGCAGGAGGGTCCCGGTCCGAATCGCCTACTGGACAGATGAGGAGGTTGGGATCCTCCTGGACTCCCTGATGTCACAGGCAGCTGCGAGAAGGGTGATGGCTAGCACCAACAAGCCCAACCGGGGGCATTTTCTCGAGGCATCTTGTGCCCTCCGAAACCAAGGGTTTCAAAGAACGCTGCACCAATGCAGAGTGAAGTTTAAAACTCTCAAGGCAGCGTTCTTTGAAACCCTGGAGGGTTTCGGAGAGGCGCCCCCGGTTGACAGGCAGCCACCATTCTTCTCGCGGCTGAAGGACCTGTGGATCAGGGGAGATTGGCCCAGACCGGAAGATCGCCATCCTCCAGGTAAGCCAGAGATCTTGCCATGCCCTGTCCTACCCTCCTTGACCCTTCCCTTGCCCTCCTCTCCTTCCTGCATGGTGCCAATGCCATCCCTCCTCTTCCCTTCTGCAGGCGTGCGGCCGAGGCGGAGGCGGAGGGAGGGAGGGCACCCTGCCAGGTCACCCTCTCCACCATCCTCGGGGGACGAGGATGTCCCCGAGGGTAGGCCACAGCCAGGACCAGCTGCTGTGGCCCCTCCGCAGCCAGAGCAGGCTCCTCTGGCGGAAGGTAGGTCCCAAGGGTGAGGGGTGGGGGTTGCCTGCCTGCAGCCCCCACGACACTTGTGCCCTCATCTGCCATGCCAGCATGGTAACTTGGGCCTTTCTTTCCCCTTTTGCAGGGCTTCATGTCCTTGCTGCTGCCGCCGTCGCGCAGGGGACCCAGGGCACTTGGCCCTCGATGCCAGTGCCCTGGATCGTGTCCTCCAAGCCCGGCAGCAAGGTAAGTGTAGAGGTGAACCCAGGGAAGGGAGTGGGGGCACCCAGAAACCCTGCCTGTGGGAGTGGGTAATGGGCTCCACAGGCTGATTCTAACCATCCTCTTTATTTTCCCCCCACAGAGAACCGGACGGAGAGGAGGTTCGCTGCCATTGAAGAGAAGGTGGACAAGCTGGCGGAGAGAGTCTCCTCCATAGAGGAGACTCTGCAAGAGATCCTCCGCCGGCTTCCCGCCCCACCGCCTCCTCCCCCTCCCTGAAGCAGCTTCCCTCTCCTGCCCCCTCTGCCATCCCCCCTTCACCACCCCCCTTCACCC
>NW_024830524.1:0-1402 GCF_019175285.1 Sceloporus undulatus
GCGCCTCGCTACGTCGCAAACGCGACGCGTCTGGACGCTGTGCGTCCAATACGCAAAGATGGCGGCGCCCATGTAGAAAGGGCGCCGCCATCTTTTACGTATTGACTACGTATTAGGGTTAGGGGGGTGCGGAAGCACCGCCCCTTCCTAACCCTAATACGTATTCAATACGTATTTTTTGGCGGTTTGTAACCCGCCTTAAATTCATTTAGATTAACAAGGTATTCCTCTACTATCTCTTTACTTATTCTGTACTGAAATTCCCCTAATCTGTCCTCTGCTCCATTATCCTACCAGACGAAACTAAGGACTGAACCAGCATCTACTGAATTCAAAGCTGCACTGTCCTGCTGTTCCCAGATTAGTTTGTAAGCCTACAGTAGGTCTTAAAGATGGAACTTAGAGGAACAGGGTTTTTATTTGTGTCTCAGCTGTGAACACCAAGAAAAGAAGAAAACTATTGCACCAGCCTCCGGAACAGTGACAGGACATAGCAGATTGCACTATAAAAAGATTCTGGGTGATTCCGATGATAGTTGCAGTCGAATAATATCTGAAATGCCACACATTATCCCTCTTTGCTTTAAGGCTAGAAAACAAAAACAACAAAAAATGCACCATGCATACAAGCATAGTTCTATGTTAACATAAATTAAATCTCCTTGCATGTCTCTCCAAGGAGGACAAAGGTATGTTTACTACTTGGGTGTTCACTTGGGAACAACACTGATGAAAAAATAACTGCCCAAAATGTGGATATGGTGTTAGACTAAGACAAATGGTGTTGATAATCAAATGTCTATATGAGCCTCATATGGCTACAGTATAGCTGTTTTAAGATTTAATGTACATATCTACAGCTGGTAAGCAAACATAATTTGCTTATACTACATCACAAGATCTTGCAATAATTTGTGCAAGAGAAATAAGATTTATATCATCATGTTAGGCTCTAGCCAACTTATAAAGTCCAACTATGGGGCGGTACAGACCTCCCAAAAAGGGAGGCCTGCCGGCGCCTGTTTTTCTTCCGCAAGGAAGCCGCAGCTGACAAACCACGCGGCTTCCCTGTAGAGGAAAAAGAACCAGTGAAAAGTGGGTTCTTTTTACCCCACAGCGGTGGCGTACCGAGTGCGCCAGTGGCGCACTCAGTATGTAAGCACCTTGTGGCGCCCATGTATGGAGCCACCACAATTGTTACGCCCTCGTCACGTGCGAGGGTTGCGGGGCATGTGGGCCCTCTGCCCCAGGCAACCCTAGCACGTGGCGAGGGCGTAACAAAGGCCTGTATGTACTGGGCTTATGCTAAAATGTTATGATTATTAAAAATTATATTAAAAATAATTTCAAATGAACAATAGTAAAAGAGTACAGAGTCCAACAAGTTGACAGCAGCTTGTCA
>NW_024830525.1:0-1402 GCF_019175285.1 Sceloporus undulatus
GGAAGGAAGGAAGGAAGGAAGGAAGGAAGGAAGGAAGGAAAGAATGAATGAGAAGGAACGGAGGGAGGGAGGGAGGGAGAGAGGGAGGCTGCTAAACTGGAAGAAATTTGAATGAAGAAAGCAGATCAAAGTAAGAAAGGGAGAAAGGGAGGCAGGCAGGAAGGAAGGAAGGGGAGAAGGAAGGAGGGGAAACGGAAAAAAAATAAAAGGAAGAAGGAAAGGGAAGACAAAAAAAAGGAAGAAAGAGGGAAGGTGAATGAGAAAAAAAGGAAAGGAAGGAAGGCTGGCTAGCTGGCTGGTAAACTGGAAGAAAGTTAAATGAAGGAGGATAGGGCAGATGAAAGAAAGGGAGGGAGCGAGGGAGAGAGGGAAGAATGAAGGTAAGCTGGAAGAAAGTTACATGAGAAAGGATGGAACAGATCAAAGAAAAAAGGAGGGAGAGAAGAAAGAATGAAGGTGAATGAGAAAATGAAGAAGACAAGTAGGCTGGCTAACTGGCTGGTAAACTGAAAGAAAGTTAAATGAGGAAGGCTCAAAGAAAAGGATGGAAGGAGGTAAAGAGTAAAGAATCAATGTGAATGGAGGAAGGAAGGAAGTTAAATGAAGAAGGATGGAACAGAAATATAGAAAAAGGGGAAAGGGTGGCAGGAAAGAATAAAGGTGAATGAGTAAATAAAGAGGGAAGGAACAGACTTGAAAGGAAGGCAGAAAGAAGGTAATAAGTTGAATAAGAAAGGAAAAAAACTGATCTGAACAAGCAAGTAAGCAAGCCATGCTGGCTAGCTGGTTCGTAAGCTGGAAGAAAGTTAAATGGTAAAGGATGAAACAGATAAAAGAGAAAGAAAGAAAGAAAGAAAGAAAGAAAGAAAGAGAGGGGGAGCAAGACAGAAGGAAGGTGAATGAGGAAAGAAAGAAGGTAGGAACAAACTTCAAAAGTAGTTAAATGAGAAAGGAATAAACTGATCTAAGGAAGGGTAGGCAGCCATGAAAGAGAGGCAGGAAGGAAGCAAGGTGAATAAAAAAGAAGGAAGGAACAGACTTGAAAGGAAGGCAGGAAGGAAGTTTAAAAAGGATCAAACTAATCTGAAGGAAGGGCAGATGGAGGAGAGGAAGAGAAAGGAAGCTGCCAGGTGGACTGATGCATTAGAAAGATTGGCTTTGAGAGGAACACCTTCCTATTTTAATCCTGCACTTTTTTTACCCAAAAAGTGCAAGAGAAAATAAGTCAGCCCCAGTCTAATAAGTATACATCTTTTGTCTGTTTTTAAATAACCCACAAATTCTGCCATGCCTTAAAAAGTAACAGTTTTGCTATGGCATAATAAATATTATTGATGAGGAAAATCATCAATAAAGGGTTGGCAGATGGATGGTAGGTTAGGGCAGGATGTCACTCAAGGAA
>NW_024830526.1:0-1402 GCF_019175285.1 Sceloporus undulatus
ATGAATAGACTAGAAAGCTGGGCCAAAGCTAACAAAATGAAATTCAACACGGAGAAATGTAAGATACTGCACTTAGGGTGGAAAAATAAAATGCACAGATATAGGATGGGGGACACCTGGCTGAATGAGACAACATGTGAAAGGGATCTGGGAGTCCAAGTAGACCACAAGTTGAACATGAGTCAACAGTGCGATGTGGCAGCTAAAAAGGCCAATGCAATTTTAGGCTTCATCAATAAAAGTATAGTGTCTAGATCAAGAGAAGTAATAGTGCCACTTTATTCTGCTTTAGTCAGGCCCCACCTGGAATATTGTGTCCAGTTCTGGGCACCACAATTTAAAAAGGATGTTGAGAAACTGGAGCGTATCCAAAGGAGGGCGACTAAAATGGTGAAAGGTCTGGAAACCATGCCCTATGACGAATGACTCAGGGAGCTGGGGATGTTTAGCCTGGGGAAGAGAAGGTTAAGAGGTGATATGATAGCCCTTTTTAAATATTTGAAAGGATGTCATATTGAGAAGGGAGCAAGCTTGTTTTCTGCTGTTCCAGAAAACGGGACCCGGAACAATGGATGCAAGCTACAGGAAAAGAGATTCCACTTCAACATTAGGAAGAACTTCCTGACAGTAAGGGCTGTTCAACAGTGGAACACACTCCCTCGGAGTGTAGTGGAGTCTCCTTCCTTGGAGGTCTTTAAGCAGAGGCTAGATGGCCATCTGTCGGGGATGGTTTGATTTGGATTTCCTGCATGGCAGGGGGTTAGACTGGATGGCCGGTCATGTCTCTTTCAATTCTATGATTCTATTATAAGTTTAAATTAGCTAATTATATGCTTCCTTTTGGTTTAAAAGCAGCTATTTGCAAAGTTCTGTGTGCTTGCTTTTGAATAAATATGCTGAATTAGAAATAACTTGATTTAATTCTTTAGGGTCTGTGCATACCAGCCATTAAAGCTGGCCTGAGGGCAGAATCGGGGCATGGCATCCAAATGATGCATGCCCCAACTCCACTCCCAAGGTGGTGTGACGGCACACAGCACTCCACACAGTGAACGGCATCACAGCACTTCTCTGCCACTGCGTTCACATGGTGCAGCACCAAAAGAGCATCTTAAAGTCATGGCACCATGGCTATTGCACCTTGGAAAGACTAGATTGGGGCTGTGGTGTGCATTTGCCACAGCCCCGATCCAGTGAAGTGGGGTGAACTGCACTGTTCCTGAATTCTCTGAAAGTTGGAGTCATGCATAACAATTGTGGGATGGCATGAGAAAGGGTCTTCTCTGTTGCAGCACCCTGGTTATGGGTGCTAAGGCCCAGCTGGTTTTAAATTATCTGGTTTCAAGTTGTAAATAATTTAATATATTTTTAGTCTTTTATTGTTGTTATTTTTATTTATTAT
>NW_024830527.1:0-1402 GCF_019175285.1 Sceloporus undulatus
GGTGACGCTCCCAGATGCAGTGCAATAATAACAGCAGAGTACAGAAGCAGATATCCCAATATAGATATTGGCAATGCACTGACCACTTTCCACACTTAAAAATAAGTCACAAACACAGCTGATTTCATCAAAATCCTTGGAGATTCTCTCTCTTGAGTTGCAAGCTCTCCTCTCCGACTTCCATCAACTTCACCATCTCTTGTACACAGAACTCCAATCCAACCCACACCAATTCGCATGAGAGCTGCATACTGTATTGGTTGTGAGTAATCTCCTGGAGCCAAACAGCATGAAGAGACATCTGCAGTTAGCTTGCATCATGCCTTGGACTCTGACTCAGGATTCTATGGCAGTCTCACAGGATATGATGCCACCTGTCAATCAAAGTATTTTTGCACATGGTTAATGGATTTTTTTTAACAATCCTTTGACTATCTGCTTCCACTGACTCCCTCAAGGCTGTCCCCATTCTTTGGTAGCTCCTATGAGTAAGGATACAATAGTTCCATGGATTTAGGGGCATAAGCAGCTGGGTCATGCTTGGGTTACACCCAGAAACTTTATTAATTTAATCTCTAATAAGGAGGGGTTAATGAGGGCTAAATCATGGGGCAATACCCTCCTCTCTTAACTCTGATTTTCAGTCTCATCTGTCATTGTCCTTCTTTACAGAAAAACATTTGAGTCATGAGAGAGTCCACACAGGAAAGAAGTCACATAAATGCCAGGATTGTGGGAAATGTTTTGCTTACAAGTCAATCCTTGTCATGCATCGAAGAGTCCACACCGGACAGAAGCCATACAAATGCCAGCATTGTGGGAAATGTGTTTCATTGAAATCAAACCTAGTTAAACATCAGAGAGTCCACACAGGAGAGAAGCCATACAAATGCCAGCATTGTGGGAAATGTTTTTCGGACAAGTCAGCCCAAGTGAAACATGAGAGAGGCCACACAGGAGAGAAGCTACAGAAATCCCAGTATTGAACTAACATTATATTTGTCAAGAAGGAATACAAAGAATATATTTTTAATCCTGTGGTAATAAGAAAAAGCCCTTATGATTTTGTTTATTAACTTTGTCTGTCCATGTGTCTGTTTATGTTTTAAAGTCATATTTTGTTAAGTTTAGGTTTTAATTGGTAATAGTATAGGTAATTGCTTTGGGTTGTATATTTGTCGTGGAGTGTGGATTGTGGTATAGGTTAGGTAGATGAGGGGTGGGATTTGTTGCATCTGGATAGAATAGTTATAGGAATGGTATCTTTTGCAAAGTATGAGATGTTGACTGAAGAAAATTTTGGGGTATTAACCGAAAGGGCTAGTTTGTGGGAATGGCCAAGGGGGCCTTGTTACCTGTGGGGCATAGACTGTGGGAATTGGAGGTGTGGCTAGGTTTGGAA
>NW_024830528.1:0-1402 GCF_019175285.1 Sceloporus undulatus
TGGGCTTCTGGCCCAGGGGATGTGGCTTCCACCCTTCATGGGCGGAGCTTCCACCCTCTAGGCGGGGCTTCTCCCGCCTTTTTCCCAGCCCCCAACTGTCTCTCAAAGACAGCTGGGGGTCAGCAAAGGCCCATGAGGTGGCAGAGCTATGAGCACAGCCCCTGTCCTCCTCTTCCCGGACCTTTCTTCACCCCAAGGGGCTCTCTGGAGCCCTTTGGGGGTGAGGAAAGGCAAAAGGGGAAGAAGAGGAATGGGCAGGCCCCCTGCCTCCCTCACCACAGACATTTCCCTGCCTTCCAAGTGCCCCATTTGGGACACCTGGAGGGCAGGAAGGGTAAGTGGAGAGATAGTTGGCTGGGGAGCCCCCCTGCCTCCCTCCCCATCGACTTTTCCCTGCCCTCCAAGTGCCCCTTTTGGGACACTTGGAGGGCAGGAAGAGTAAGTGGAGAGGAAGGGAGCAGGGCACCCCCCGTGCCTCCCTCCCCACAGACCTTTCCCTGCCCTCCAAGTGCCCCTTTTGGGACACTAAGAGGGAAAGAAGAGTAAGTGGAGAGGAAGGGGGCTGGGCAGCCCCCCCGCCATCCTCCCCACAGACCTTTCCCTGCTCTCCAAGTGCCCCATTTGGGACACTTGGAGGGCTGGAAGAGGAAGTGAAGAGGAAGGGAGCAGGGCAGCCCCCGTGCCTCCCTCCCCACGGACCTTTCCCTGCCCTCCAAGTACCCCATTTGGGACACTTGGAGGTCAGGAAGGATAAGTGTCGAGGAAGGGGGCTGGGCAAAGTGCCACTTCTGGCACATGTGGCAAAGGTTCACCATCACTGTCATGGCACTTGTGAGTTTCCTCCCCAGGCTCCAAAATTTTGAGTGACAAAGAACCTCTAGAATCAACCATGGAGCTAAGCAAGCTCAGGTTGGAAAAGAAACATTAGAGAAAAAGGAATTTATGTTTTGCCATTTCCTCTCTTCATAGACATTGCTCATAATTGCTAAATGGAACCCCTAAATATGTCTGAAAACAAGGGTCTGAGCCAGTTCTCAGCAGTCAGTTCTTAAAATATGGGAGGTTGGTGGCGGCCTCCCAATCCCCAAGGCTTCTCTCCTGGCCCTTCCCAGAGGTCCCTTCCTCTCCACACAGAGCTAGGCGATCCTGGCTTTGCTTCTGCCTACCCCTTCTGGCTCCCAGAGGCCTGATCCCCTTCCCTTTCTCCCTCTGCTCTCCAGCCTTCCCTCTTGCCCATCTGCACTGCTTCAGCATTTCACCTTCACCATCTCTTCCCTGCTTTCTGTTTTTCACATTCCCTCCTTCTCTCTATCACAGACACACACCCACAGAGTGTGATGCATAAAAAGGACACTTTGAGGCCCATTTGTTGAGAATGGATGGATAATCAATATACAAATGA
>NW_024830529.1:0-1402 GCF_019175285.1 Sceloporus undulatus
AAACCACTCAGAATTTACCCTTTCTTGACAGGAAAGATACTGTAACTTTTTTGCTCCTTTCTCTACCTTCTTCAATGCCAGATTATTATTATTATTATTTTATGATTAGCTGCACCACTGACTTACATGAAAGCATTACATATGGCTGATTCATTCTCAGTCTGTTATGAAATATTCTTAACCATCAATTAGAAATCCAGCATACACACTGTACACATTTGCCTTCTGTATCCATTTGTCCATTTTGGAGCTGCACTCCTAAGTTTGTACTCTGTCAATATCAGGGCATTGTCCTCATTCAAATCTATTTTATGAACAAGATCATAAGAGAATTAGATGCCCACTTCTAGTTGTGTTTGGGCCATGCAGTGTATTCCCATGGGCTCCAGCTGAATAGTTGTAGAACCACAGCCTCTAGAAACCTGAATATATTTCATTTATATGGGAACCTAGATCTTGCTCTTCCAGTATTTTCATCCCACAAGGGGTGGGTATTCCACTCAGAGAGACTGGATGAGTGCAGGCTCATATTGCATAACATCACCACCCACTTGGAAATATGTATCATAGAACTTGAAATGCAACATTTCAAGAAACTAAGATCTGAGTGTGTTGGCATCATCACTAACCTTCTCTCTCCTCACATTCCCACTCGGGCCCTCCGCTCTGGTAGTCAAGGTCGGCTGTCCCAGCCCAGGATTTCCTCTGTCCCATCTCGGATTCGCCCCTTTTCACTTGCTGCCCCTCACTCCTGGAACCTTCTTCCCCCACGAGACACAAGGGCCATCACTTCTCTAACCAGATTCAAAACGGAGTTGAAGACCATCCTGTTCAGAGAAGCATTCCCAGGCAATGTGTGATTATCTTTTGCTATTTGATGTTCTTTTGTTGCCTGTTTTACTGAACCATTTTCTATATTTCTATGTATTTTATATGTATTATCCTTTTATTTCTTTGATTGTACGCCATAGGCAGGCTTCTCATATATTTATTGTTTTATGTACAGCGCTGTGCAAATCTACAGCGCTATATAAAGAAAAGGAAGGAAGGGCCTGAGGAGAACAGGAGATCTCCAAGTAAGTAAAAGCAATAGTTTCTAATGTATGAAGAAGATTAATTATTTTCCATGGTGAAAGCAGAGATGAGGCATTCATGGAACAATTCATTCTGCCATTTTAATATACTGGTACTGTATTATCTTATCTCACCACTACTCAAAGCAGTTCCCATACAGTTCTTTCACCTGCTTCTCTCATTGCAACAAAAGTACGGCTAAACTGTAGCTGGCAAAATTTCATCCAATGAGCTCCATGGCTAATTGTGGTAATTGTGGTAATGATGCAATCATGTTTTGTGGGTTTTTCAGGCTATGTGGCCATGTTCTAGAAGAGTTTATTCCTGA
>NW_024830530.1:0-1402 GCF_019175285.1 Sceloporus undulatus
AGAGACAAGGCCTGGAACCACTAGGATTCACTGCTGCACTGAGGTCAGGCAGGGCCTGGCTTGGGTCTGCTGCTGTAGCAATGGTGCTGGTGATGATGATGATGATATTAACAGGCCAGCAGGGGAGAGGATGGAACTGCCACCAGACCTTAATAATCATTAATGCCACCACCCCAGTCATTCTGAGGCAGAGGCATCCAGTTTGTGTTCCGGCGGCCATTTTGTCTTCAAGCAGCCATTTTGTGTTCAAGCAACCATTTTGGGTTCCAGCAGCCATTTTGTGTTCTAGGCCATTTTGTCTTCTGGCAGCCATTTTGTGCTGCTTGTGACTGTGGGGAATAATGTTCCAGAACCTTCTCTGAGGCCTCAGTTGAACAGAGGCTTCTCTTTCTCTCCTGAAGCTCCAGAGTCAGAAGGAGGCCAAGCTCCTTGGGCCAAAAGGAAGGAAATGTGTCTTTTATGTCTCTTTTCTGAGAGGTTTATTTTTATTATTATTATTATGCACAAACATTGGGCTTTGACTACTATCCTTTTTTTTAATAACTGTTTTAATAACTGTACAGTAATTTAATGGTATTTTATTTTGGATGGGAGTGTTAGGGTTAGGGTTTGGGAGATCATGAAACATGTTTTTATTGTATTGTATGGATATTTTTTATTGTAAGCTGCTAAAAGGTGGCCATTCTTTTGTAGTAATTGTCTTGTGATTTAATCCCACAACAGCCTTGTAAGGTAGGCTTCATAGGCTCCTAGGGCTGGAAGGGAGCCCCAAGGGCCAAAAAGTCAGCCCCATTCTGCCCTCCAAGTCCTCCGAAGAGATGGCCATCGAGACAGAGACTCCTCCAATGCGCTTTGAGGCAGCGTCTCCCATAGATTTGCTCAGAGGTCATGGGGCCCACAGTCCCATGGGAACCGGTCATTGCCTCCCCCTTTGGGAAAGGAGACCCCCTCAGCCCCCTGGACTATTTACTACCAGGAGTTGCTATGGCTGGGACTCAGAGGAGTTTCCTAGGCATTGCCACCTTCTGCCCTCCATGGCCATTGGCACTGACCTTTCCCCATTGCCTTCCCTCCCTCAGCCCTTGGACCTCCTCCTCCTTCGCACTCAGAGCAACCCTTCTCTACGGCTGAGGAGACGGCCTCTGACCCAGGGAAGCTCCGGCCATAAAGGACTGCAGAAGAGCCCTTTCTGGGGCTGCAGGAATCAGGGTCTTTGTTCTGAAGGTAGGCCTTTATTACTGGAGCTGGAGGAGGACCTTTATTTAAATGCTTCAGTCCAGGATTGTATGAAAGGGCTGCAGCTGAGAGAATGAGCCCATGCTTTGCAGGCATTTAGTTCCAAATTCAGTCTCTGGCAGCATTGTCTTCCCAGAAGGTGGAAGTGAGATTTCGAGACCCCAGA
>NW_024830531.1:0-1402 GCF_019175285.1 Sceloporus undulatus
AAAGTCCTGAAAAGGAAAACCTTTTCAATGCTCTACAGCATCCGAACGGCTATATTTGCTTTTGTAAACGGTGTAAAGTATCAAGCCTATTGATTATTCCTGCTACTCTCATTACATTAACACTTAATCGCACGTGACCAATTCTAAACTGGTTGATTAACCAGATCAATAATGCTTTCCAGTTTGTAGGGAGGTCACCCATATTGCAGACATAGGCTGAAAGAGTTATTACAATACCCAGGGGTCTCGAGAGCCTATTTTAGCCCAGAGACAAGCCGCTATAACTGAAGGCTTTTGTAACTCAATATCAATGCATGTTCACCTTCCTAATTTATATGGAGGAATGTGATTGTTTTGAATATTGAAATTATGTCACTCTGTCCCCATCTGGGAGAAACACAATATTTATCCATTGTGCGTTGCACATACCTCTGCAATTTTATAAATGAATTCAGAGCCATTGGGACCAGTGTGTTAAATGAATGAATAACTTCAAGATTTATAAACTCTGCATTCACCTTCCAGCAGGAAAGAGGTAAAATTTCCTGAAATCCTGAAGTTGTGTGGGAAGAAAAACGGGTTTTCCATGCTTTCTCCCCAAAAACAGTTATTTGAAGAAAACTGAAATTACTTTCAAATCAATCCCAAACTTACTTTATCATTTTCACAACGTAACACATTTTATTCATATCTTAGCATGTAAACTGTACTGGCTGACATATTTATCCAACTTAAAAATATACAAGCCTTATGATCATACCCTACACTAAAAAGAAAGCTGAAAACCACTATACCCCTATGCTACCTAAGAAGATGTTTTCTACCTTGTAGTAATACCCACTGAACAAAGCAGAACTTATTCCTGCTGCACAATACATTTACACATTACCAGGACTATGCAGTTATTTTGGCTATTCTTGCATTTCCTTAACTTTGAATTCTGTCTTTTAGTTAAGGATATAGCAAGTACAAAGCCTTCTGGACAAAGTACGGCAGAAACAACACAAAAGATCTTGTCCAATATAGAGGTCTAAAAAAATATGTTGACTGGTAAATTTTTGTGCCTTTTGAAAGTCTGCATCACTTATTTAGAGAAGCAAACAAAAAAGGAATTGTTCCACCAGAAGGTACAAGGAAACATCCAAGGAAGAGACGCAGTGGTTCAGCTCAGACTTAATCCCCTCGGTTCCAGCTAATTTATGGTTTATTGGAGAGGGAAACAGTAAAGACGCCAGGCGACCTCCCCGTCTTATACACAAGGTTATGGAAGAACGTTTCTGGTTTTTAAAACTAGTTCCCCTGGTTCAGCTGTCATGGGAAACTGTGCTTTACCAAAGCAGGATTTTTCGTCTGCAACCAACCAGTGAGAAGATGAAGAAGAAGAAGAATCATAATCTCTATA
>NW_024830533.1:0-1402 GCF_019175285.1 Sceloporus undulatus
GTTCCCTCACTCCAATGCCGACTCGCACGCGCCGTGTTGCTTCACCATCGCCATCTCGAGACCGGCAGCCGGAGTACTATTATGACACCGAGATGGACAGATACTATAGGCTAGTCCCTCGGGATGATGTCGACTCCCTCTTCGAACCTCGGGTTCAGAGACCCAGACCAAGAGCTGCTTCCAGACCCTCCAGAGCGTCGGCGTTTTCACCCCGTCGGGTAGAAGCTACCACCGATCCGGACGTCGTGGACCTCAAATCGGACGAAGAGACATCTTCCCGGGCTCGTTATCGTCCCAGAGGTGACTCACTGTCCTCCCGAGACGATGACTATCAGTCTACCAACCAGGATTTTGCCCAGCCTGGTGCAGTCTCGCCTTCTGATGACGTCCGGACCTTCACAGAGCACGTCATCAAAATGAGCAATGCTCTCAACATCAAGACCTCCCAGACCGAGGAGGAGGCATCGGACCCGATTGAAAGACGAGTCCATGGTAAATTGCCTACTCCACCGGCAATCCCTCTCCTTCCCTCTCTGGAGAAGTTGGCCAGGCGTTCCTGGGAAGCCCCCTCATCGATAGCATCCAACAACAGGAAGGTTGAGTCTCTTTACAGAATCTCGCCAACCACTCCATCATGGCTGTTTGGACACCCCAAACAAAACTCGGCCATCGTAGAGGGCTCCCAGCGGGCGTCGACCCCGAAGGCCTCCCTGATGCCCTCAGACAGAGAAGCCAAAAAGATTGACGCCCTAGCCAAAAAGGCCTACTTCTCCTCGGCTCTGGGCATGAGGGTAGCCAACTACAACGCATGCATGGGTGCGTATATCCAGTGGCTCATGGAGAAGATCTCCCCTCTCGTGCCAGACCTACCTGATGACTCCCAAGCAATCCTCTCGGAGCTGTCCTTTCCACACTCCCCTCAGACACCCTTCTCGACGAAGTACGCACCCTTCTGGCCAAAGGCGCCATCTCCCCTGTCGAACCCATCAACATTCCCAGATGCTTCTTCTCCCGTTATTTTACTGTCCCTAAGCCTGACGGAGGTGTCAGACCCATATTGGACCTTAGGCAATTGAACACTTACCTGTCTTATCGCCGCTTCCGGATGGTAACGCTTGCCTCTATTTTACCTCTGTTACAGCAGGACCTGTGGTTTGCAACGATCGACCTAAAGGACGCTTACTTCCATGTCAGCATCCGGGAGTCCCACCGCAGGTTCTTGGCCTTCGCCGTCGGGACGGATGTCTACAGATACAACGTCCTCCTCTTCGGCCTGTCTACAGCGCCTCGTATCTTCACCAAGTGCATGGCACCCGTGATATCCCATCTGCACCGCCGGGGCATGATAGTCTTCCCGTACCTAGACGATTGGCTCTTCGTGGCTCCTTCACGCCAAGAACTG
>NW_024830534.1:0-1402 GCF_019175285.1 Sceloporus undulatus
AAACCTGCAAAACAGTGATACACTTCTTGGGCCAATTCAAAAGCCCAACACGCATTTTCCACCTGTTTGGGGTGTCTGTCTCTCCCTCCTTTCTCTCTCTCACCCCTCCTTCTCATCCCTTCCTCCCCTCCTTCTCTTCTTGCTTTACCCCAATCTTACTCCTTGTTTATCCCACTGCTATCTTTCCCTCCTTGGACCCCTTTTCCAGCTCCATCCCTCTCTTCTTATGGGGAGCCCTTTCTTCCCCCTCCTGCCCCCATCCTTTTTCCTCACAACAACCCTGCTGGGTCTGTCAGACTGAGACCAGCCCCCTTCCTCTGCTTGCCTTTGCAGCAGTTGCCTCTCAAATCAGGCCTGGGACCTTACCACACGGGGGCTTTTTGAGCGTCAGTTCGCATTGGCCGATTCGTATTCGCGTCATACCGCATGGTTCATCCACACTCGCGCTCTCTGAATACGCTTTGCCGATATTGCACCTGGGCAGCCTTCCAGAATGAGGTCTTGCGCATCGGCCAATGCGTATTCACACAAAGCGAAGCCAGTGCAGATTGGATCACCACACCAGCCCAATACAATGTGTGTTCGCCGATGCGCATCAGCAGCTTTGCGCATGCTCTATGGGGCTCTGAACGGGGCGCAACATTTTTAACTTCCGGGGGTGAAGAAGAAAGTCACTGTTTAGCGCGGTATATCGTGAGATTTGCTGCCTTTAGCCACTTACGAAAGGGGTATGCACCATCTGTATATATGTGTGTGTGTGTATGTATATATATATATATGCACCCACATAAATACATACATACATACTTATATATATATATACACATAGTGGTACAGCCAAAAATTGATGCCTTTTGTATGTGTACACACACATTTGTCTGTATGAGAGTGTGTGTGTGTGTGTGTGTGTCTTTTTAGATTGTAAGCCTGAGGGCAGGGAACCGTCCAATTAAAAAGATTGTATGTACAGCGCTGTGTAAATTTACAGCGCTTTATAAATAAAGGTTAATACACACACACACACACACACACACACATATACAAAAACACAGTGCCACAGCCAAAAGTGTGATGCCTTATTTATATGTGTACACACACATCTGTCTGCTTGAGTGTTTATATATGTGTGTGTGTGTGTGTATGTATGTACACACACACACTTATAGTGTTACTGCCAGAAGTGTGAAGCCATATTTATATGTATACATACACAGCTATCTGTGTGTGTGTGTGTGTGTGTATATATATATATATACACACACACAGATACATATACATATGCACACTCACGCATATACACACAGACACAAACTGTGGAGCAGCCAAAAGTGTAATGCTGCATGTATATGCTTGCACACACATCTTTGTGTGTGTGTGTGTGTGTGTGTGTGTGTGTGTGTAT
>NW_024830535.1:0-1402 GCF_019175285.1 Sceloporus undulatus
TGACAGGAGCTCACCTCATCATGCAGCACCCAGGCCTCAAACTGTCAACGTGCCAATCTTGCAATCAACAGAGTCAGTGTCTTAACCACTTGGGCCACTGCATCCTGATCAGTCTATACATTGCCTTTAAAAAGAGAAAAGAAAAAAGAATGTCATTCACAGCATTAATACTGATGTACCCATGGGAAGAAATTTATCTTTCTTATTGTAAACTTCTTATAGTTGACATTCAGCTACGTACCTGCTCTCATTCATTCTTGCTTAATGAGAAGAATGGATGAAAAATGCTAATTTTTGAACAATACTGGAAACAGAGGTGGCACACAGGAGAATATCTGAGTTTAACTAAGGCAGCATTTATCTACTGTCCTGTTGAGATGTCTGAAGTACCTCTAAGGAGGGTAAAATTTGTATTCTCCAACTCTCAAATGGTAACTAGCTTGCAAGTTAAGAGAGGAGGTGCCAGTGCTGTGAATGGCTCTTTCTAGCAACACAAAAAGTCAACCCCCTAATTCAAGGAGAAAACCATTCTAAAACCAACATGGGACAGTAATGAAGAGAAGATGCAATTCAGCTCTTGGTGTTGTGTGCATTCAACTCACTTCCAACTTAATGGTGATGATCCTATCACAGGCTTTTCTTGGCAAGATTTGGTCGGGAAGAGGATGTCTTTGCCTCCCTCTGAGGTTGAGTGTGTATGTCTTGCTCAAAGTCACCAGTGGTTTTCGTGGACAGGCAGGGATTAAAAGCCTCCACAGTTATTGTCAATGCTCAAACCACTACACTGGCTCTCTCAGCTGTACATACTAAAGCATAATTTTAGTAGACACAGCTGAATCTTCCCCTACTTGCCTCAGATTAGTTTGAAAACATAATCATTTTCTGATTTTTGTCAGAAATAACTGTGATCATTGTTTGAGCCTCAACCAGCCAGTCTAGAATAACATAATATGATCTGGGGTTGTGGTCACATTTGTGGAATCTCCGTTCTCAATCCAGCATTAAAATAAATGGCAGTATTTGGATATGAGCAACAAGAACATTAAAGTAATATATCGGGCTTCTGGAAGAAATCTACTGTTCATCCGTCCCCTGTGTCATTATCCAATGTTTCCCATAAATTACTTTTCATATTAAATAATTGCCACTTCACACTGGTTGAAATCAACTTGTTCTGTTCAGATACTTTTCTGCTAGAACAATCACAAGCATGACAGGACCTGCAGAAACCCAAAATCCAAGAGGGGGCCACTGTCTCTGAAGCCCTCATCTCTCCCTGTTTCTCTCCTGTTGCTCCAGCTATGTGTATTCTATGTTTCAGAGCTGTGTGGAAGACATAGGCCATTTAGGAAATGGAGTCCATGGAATGCATCTTGCCCAAGCCTTTTTCCTTCTAAAAACA
>NW_024830536.1:0-923 GCF_019175285.1 Sceloporus undulatus
CTAAACCCTAAGCCAATCACGTCTAAGAGGCTTTACAGCTTCACGACAGACTTGGAGGACATTCTTCCAAAGAAAGGAACAGTAAGTTTTCTCAGCTTTTCTGCCCTTCATCCTCCCACTGGAGGATAAGACTCAGATAAGCTCCCAAAATTGCTAGGGCTTTCCCCAATAAAATGAAGAAAGAGATTAAAGAATTGGTAGCCCAAGTCAACCTCCTCAAGGAGGAAAATTCCTTTTTGGCAGCCAAGGTTCAAAAATGGGAAATAACATCAAATCAAGAACAAACCCATTTCTCCATCGCAGAAGCATGTATAATGGCAGACTTGTTAGGTCCCTTAAATCAGGAAACGAGCATAAAATGGATGATTCAGGCTGCAAATAGTTATCCATATGCTGCAGGATTTCATCTGACACAGTTGGCTAGGCTGTGCATGTCCTCTGTGGACAGAGACAACCTGGAAGCAGCAGTGATGTGTCGAAACCTTTTGTCCCAAGATATGTACTCCAGGATGGGACATATCTTGAGCCTATTGTGGCCAGGACAACTGGCCGAGGATTTATACTATGCACAAGAGCAAAAAACAAATGAGGGTCCAGAAACATACATGGCTAGGAAAATGTTGCTTGCAAGAATAGCTCTCCCCTCCAAAGCTATGAATAAAGAGTTCATGGGTGAAATATATAGAGGACTTCATCCCAAGAGCAAGGAGTCTCTGGGATGCCAAATCAAAGAGTCAGAGCTATTTGCAGGTTGGGAAACCTTTTCCCAGCACCTAAGGCAGCTCTCTTCAAAATTTCATCTGATGATAGCACAGAGACAAGAAAAGTCCCGAGCCCCAAAGAAGAAAGCTAGGGAAAATTCCCTTAAAAAAGGCTTTTTAGATCCATCTAAAAGCCCTACTCAGCCTTCTCTCATTCCCCAA
>NW_024830536.1:1023-1401 GCF_019175285.1 Sceloporus undulatus
GTGAAATATATAGAGGACTTCATCCCAAGAGCAAGGAGTCTCTGGGATGCCAAATCAAAGAGTCAGAGCTATTTGCAGGTTGGGAAACCTTTTCCCAGCACCTAAGGCAGCTCTCTTCAAAATTTCATCTGATGATAGCACAGAGACAAGAAAAGTCCCGAGCCCCAAAGAAGAAAGCTAGGGAAAATTCCCTTAAAAACGCTTTTTAGATCCATCTAAAAGCCCTACTCAGCCTTCTCTCATTGCCCAAAGAGAGATGGAGACACCCGAAGGCCTGCCTCACCATAGCAAGCAGAAATTGCCAGAGACCCCCAAGGGACTCCATTCCAAAAGCCCCTATATTACTAGTTGCTCTGTAAATCTCAGGAAAGCAAGCCC
>NW_024830537.1:0-1401 GCF_019175285.1 Sceloporus undulatus
CCAAAATCCACAAAACAGTGATACCTTTCTCCTGTTTGATGTTTAACGCTTTTTCCCAATGAAGAACCCAGCTGAGCTTCAAAAGCTTGTTTTAACTATTTTGTGCATTTTGGTTGGGCACTAAAGGTTTCCCTGTTTTGTGGATTGTTGGTGTGATTGTGGTTTGCTGTATGGTCCGGCCAGCATGGCAACCTCTGGATATGATCCCTAGAGTAGGAATCCCTCTTCGTCTCATGGATGTTTGGGGCTTTTCTCCCTCCCTCTCTGCCCCACAGAAGTCAAGGGGGACTCACTTTTGCTAAGGTCTCTTCCAAGGGGCTAGGATTCAAAGACATAGGTTCAATTTGCATTACAGAAATCATGCATTTCAACACTGCTTTAACTGCCATGGCTCAATTCTATGTAGATCTGGGATCTGTAGTTTTCTGAGCTATGTAGCCTTTCTCAGGGAGCTCTAGTGTGAAAAGAGACTATAAATCCCAGAATCCCATGGCACTTAAAGCGATGTCAAACTGCATGAATTCTGCAGTACAGATTCAACCATAAGCCATGTTATTCAGGAATATCAGTATCCTAAGGGATCTTATAGCACCTTTAAGACTAACTGAGTGAAAAAAGTTGTAGCATATGCTTTTGTAGACTTGCTTCTGGAGTTTTGTGGAAGAGAGTCATGGCAATCCTAGTAGCCAGAACCTTCTTTTGTCCTCCATTTTGGGAGAGGAGAGAGGGAGGCCGAATGGAAAACTCCCTGGGAAAGAAGCTGTGTCTCTCCAGCTTGAGAGGCCAGAGACCTAGGAGCAGGGCCTCTGCGGTTGGAGAGGAGTCGCTGTCTGAAGCATTGGACCTTCTGGGACTTTCCTTTTGTGCCCATGGAATACAACTGCTTCTTCCCACCAAGAACCCAAAGCAGTCCTCTCCGAAATCCCTTTCTGGGAGCATTGGTGAACTGCCCTGGGCCCTACTACATTGCAAGAAATAAAAATACACATTTGAAATAATGTAAAACAGCTCATGCTTAAATAATACATGCCTTAAAAGTGACACCAGATTCTCCCCATCCCACCTGGGCTTCCCTTTCAGGTTAAAATGCGGTGGGCAAAGCATGAGCCATGGCTCCATGCATCAGGGACTTCTCTGTAATCCACAGTGCTCAAAAATGTCTGGGGTCTTTTCGTGATCTTGGGATGTGAGGGGCATTTCCGCCATGTTTTGTGGGACCCCTGGGTCAATATAATGCCATAAGATGAGGTGTCTTCTGCTCGCTTCCCAGAAGCATGGCAAAAACATCTCTCATGTTGATGTTGATGTTTCTAATTGTTGCTTGCTTATTTTAACCAGTTCTATTTTATATTATTGCCTATTGTTTTATACATATTTTGTAGATTGGAAGGTTTTATTTTT
>NW_024830538.1:0-1401 GCF_019175285.1 Sceloporus undulatus
TAAAGATGTTGAATAACACTGGGCCCAGGACAGAGCCCTGTGGGACCCCACTGGTTACTTCTCTCCAGGATGAAAAGGAGCCATTGCTGGGACTTCTCCTGTTTTCCAGGAGTTTTCAAAGATTATTGCCAATGGCTCCGAAATTAGATTTGCCAGTCCTTTTAATACTCTTGGATGTAATTCATCTGGTCCTGGAGACTTAAATTCATTTAGATTAAGAAGATATTCCTATACTATCTCTTTACTTATTCTGTGCTGAAATTCCCCTATTCTGTCCTCTGCACTGCTCCATTATCCTCAGGTTGAACAACCTTTTCCTTTTCTGAGAAGACTGAGGCAAAGGTGTTGAGTAATTCTGCCTTTTCTCTGTCATCTGTTAGCATTTTGCCATCTTCTCAGCATAGTGGCCCTACCATTTCCTACCTCTTCCTTTTGCTGTGGACATATCCAAAAAAGCCATTTTTATTGTTTTTTTAAAATTACATTTTTATTTTTAAAAACCAAAAATCTACCTTACAAAATATAAAAGAATTTCGTTATATACAAATATCTCTTTAACAAATCTACAGATCTTATCTCTATCTTGGTACTTCCAAAGGCTAATTCAATTCCTATCTTGTCATGAGTTTAATTTCTAACTTACTCTTATTCTTAATATTTACACTCCTTAGATTCAAAACCTTTATCCTTTATAATTGTGTTTCCCCCTATCTCCACCTTTATCTTTTTACCAATTACCCTTATTCTGTTACACAATCTCTATAACTCTTTAACAAAATTCTTTATACATTAAAATTTTATATTTGTTCCTTTTTCTCTAATTGTATATATTTTCCCCATAAATCCCATTCTTTATGGAATTCCTTTAAAGGTTTTTTCCTCAGTAACATAGTTAATTTGTCCATTTCATATAGATCCATTACCTTCTATCTCCAGTCTTCCATTCTTGGTATTTCTTCTTTATTCCAATATTTTGCCAAAACCATTCTTGCTGTTACAATCATATGGAATAGCAATTTCCCTTCTTGTTCCTCTACTTTCTTATTTTCAATTATTTTCAAGAGTTCCATTTTAGGCTCTACATATTCTTTAAATTTAAAGATTTTCCTCATTTCTAAGTGTATCTTCCTCCAGTAACTTTTTACCTTCCCACAATTCCATCAACAATGCATATATCTCCCAATCTCTTTATGGCATTTCAAACATATTTTTTTCTTATTTTTATCTATTTTAGATAATTTATACAGGATTATACATTTTCTCTTAAATTCTTTTTTTTTTAATTATCTTTATTTGATATTTTTTGTAAATAAAAAAAAAAAAAAAAAAGAAAAAAAAAGAAAGAAAAAAAAAAGAAAAGAAACTACCATAGGTATCTTTAGATATTATTAAAGTGAAGAA
>NW_024830539.1:0-369 GCF_019175285.1 Sceloporus undulatus
AGGCAAATATCATTTTAAAAAACAGTTCTGGGGAGGACTCTGGACTTTAGGGTCACTGGGCCCACCCCCAATTTAGATCCAGAGATGGTCTCCCATATCCCCAAAATTTCACAGACAGGAAAAGCAAGGCACATGTAGACAAGCAACACCAGAAGGTGGTCAGGATGGCCAAAGTTCTTTATGAGGAAGATCACAAAAGCTAGGAAGGGCACAGTAGTTTGCTTTTGCCTCAGCTTCCTGCCAAGGAAAGACCCTGGCAACTTATCTCCTCTCCTCTCCCCCCATTTAAGTTGATGGGGTGCAAACTCTTGGAAGTCATTTTGCAGCAACCCAAGAGAGCTGAGGAGAAGGGGGAAAGTGGGAGGAGGA
>NW_024830539.1:469-1401 GCF_019175285.1 Sceloporus undulatus
GTGGGAGGAGGAGAGAGAAACCGGGACATTTTTGAAAGTCCCTGAAAAAGTGGGGTGACAGAGGATTAACCAGGACTTTCTCTGCCAAACTGGGACAATATGTTCTCCACTTGCTTTCATGAGCTGGCCCAGCAGTGACACAAATGAAACTCACCACAGAGTTGTTGTACTTCAACAGCCTCTTTCTCTTGGAGCCCAACTCCCTCGGCTTGGTCTCTGTGTTGGCCATTAGGTGGGAAGGGGGGGGGTGTCCTGGTGGCCCTGCACTTGAGTCTTTTCCAGCAAAATATGGCCCAAAGCTGTGTACAAGGAGACCGAGATGAAGTTCCTGAGAAAAGAGACTAGGGTTAGGCTTGGTTTGTGAAGAAATCCTGCACCACTCAAAGACACAGAGAACAGCATCCTGCTGGTGAGATACACAGGTGACATATGCCTCCTTTGGGCCAATGCAGAGATGGGTATCCCCTTCCTTCCTCTTCACCAAACAAAGCCCCCCGGACCTAGCATGGATTCACTGCAGCTCCCCTACACAACAGATACTCCATGTTAAAACGCTTTTGACATTGCTATGTTACGCAGCACGTGAGGCAACACTTTAACGTATGGCGCCAGATTCTCCACCTTGACTGTAGTCAGTAGCTTGTGAGCTGAAGAAACACCTGTCGCTTTCTCAATGAGCAAAGAGACACTGTAATCTTCTCTCAGGCTTTTATGCATATAAGAGTTTCCACTGTGTGCAACACTATATATATCGACACCCTCCACCATCCACACCACTAACAACCCACTCTGAGGCACACACTGTCTGACTCTTCCTCAGTGACAGTTGAGAATGACAGTTGACAGTTGCATCAACATTCCAGTGATGCACTGTTTAAATGCTGACACATCTAACTGCCACTAGAGCTGTCAATGACTTCCACAACAGCTCC
>NW_024830540.1:0-1401 GCF_019175285.1 Sceloporus undulatus
GTGTGTGGAGGGGACAGAGCCCCAAACTTTTAAACTTGGGTCCAACCCCATAACCAGGGTGACCTGATGTCCTCACTGACAAGTAGGACAATTGTTAGTTAGATAAATATGTTATGTTATACTTTATTTATTATTAAGTTATGTATTTTAGATTTTGTACTTTGCATTGCTATGTTTTGAATTTTGGATTATGTTCGCTGTATTTTTTTATATTTATTCTGCAATCTTGTACTTTATTTGACCTTTAATTGATTTATATTGTATTGTAGTTTCCTATTGTTATATTGTATTTCTTTATTGTTGCCCTGATTCTACATGATTGGGTGGGGTATTATTATTATTATTATTATTATTATTATTATTATTATTATTATTAGTTATTATTATTATTATTATTATTATTATTATTATTATTAGGCTCCCCCTTCTTTGGATATGCCTCACTCTTCCTCTTGTTGAGAGTGGTTGGGCAGCGGTGGCAGTGGTGAAGGTGAAGGTGGAGGAGGAAGAGGGAGACCCCTATTGCCACTGGACCTGCTCCAGCTGCCCACTGAGGAGGAGGAGAAGAGCAGCATTGCCCCCTCAGATGCACACATGAGTGCAGCGGAGAACTCCTTTTCCCTACTGATGACTCAGTTTTATTGACGGCAGCATAAATCAAGTGGGAATGACAGTTGTGTAAAAAAAGACACAAATTCATGGAATAATGAAATAATACACTTCCATAGTGTGAACTACGCATTGGCCTGAATCGATTCAGAGACCTAGTGTCAATGCAAAGCCCAAAGCGATTTAAATGCAAGTGGGAATGGACCCTTAAGACTGGTATAATTTCTGTTTATGCAGGCATAAATTCCCAAGAGGATTCTATCCAACAGCTTGGGTCCAGATTTAGTTTATATGCAATTAGTTTGGAGGAAGCAGACATCCCAGTCCTTCCCACAGTGGTCCTTTGAAAATGCTAGCTAGAAAGTGAGGGAAATGAGCTGGTGTGAGGATGGAAGAATTCCACAAAATTAGATAGAAGCAGTTTCTATCAGCAGAGACTGTCTATTAATGGAAGGTGTATCTGAGATTTACCCCAAAATATGTAAGCAGCTTTTTGATTTCCTAATTATGTCTCTCCAAGAATAGATGGATCATTTAAGTTGCCTCTAAATTGTCTCAGTTCATCTCTAAGTTATCACATATCAGTTCCATACACATTTTTTCTATTTCAGAAGCAAGCCATTAATGCTCCTTCTACTCTCAGCTGCTTGGTATTTCGATGTTTATCTTTACTTGTTGAATTTTTGATGTTGTTGTTGAACTTCATGCCACAAGGTCCCCCAGCTCCTATTGCTATCAACCTGTCTTCTCCATTTCTACCTTCCTCTCTGCCACCTTTTAACTGCTGAGCTG
>NW_024830541.1:0-1401 GCF_019175285.1 Sceloporus undulatus
TCCCCATATTTGTATCTCCAAGCCTCGATTAGGCCTAAATTCTCGATCATTTTATTAAATTTGCTCGGGAGTTTACCTTGGACATTTTTAATTATTTTTTTTGATTTTCTATCTAAAACTGGGTTCATAACCCCATTCCAATCTCCCATCATAATAATGTCATCATAATTTAGATCTAATATCTCATTCATAAGTTTTTGATAAAATTCATTTTTTTTGTTTAATGGGCCATAAACCCCAATTATCAATATTTTTTGGCTGTCTAATTTCACTTCTATTCCAACATAGTTACCTTCATTGTCATTTATAATTTCTGCAGATGGTATATTTGATTTAACATACACTACTACCCCCTTTTTCCTTAATTCATTGGCAGAAACGTATTCTTTTCCCAAATACCTATTTTTCAGCAAATGTATTTCAGATTTTCTAATATGGGATTCCTGGAGGCATATTATATCCCAATTTTTCTTTTTTAAAAATTGAAAAGTTTTTTTGCGTTTTTTAGAAAGGTTAAGTCCCTTAATGTTCCAAGATAGTATTTTGAATTTCATTTTATCCCTCCAGAAATCCAATTGTCTATAATACTTATCTTAAGTCTCGTTCAGTACTTCTCCTTCTTCTTCACTCTCTTCAGGTGTTCCTAAATTGTCCTTCTGATCTTTTAAATTATTGTTTTCTTCTTCTTCTTCTGACTGTTGACTCAAGATGTCTGTTTCTTCTGATGTTTGGTTCTTCTTCAAGACTCTTAAAAATTCTCTGGCCTTGCTCAATGTATTGATTCTCAGTCTTTTTTTCTTATAAGTGAATGATACTCCTTCAGGTACTTCCCACCTATAGGGGATATTGTGCCGTTTTAGAGATGATGTCAGTAATTTGTAGTCCGCTCTCCTTCTCAAAATTCTCGCAGGGATATCTTTCAAAATCATCAGTTCCTCCTTATCTACTACAAGTCTTTTTTCATAGCTTTTTTCTAAGATCAGTTCTTTAGTCCTAGTCCTTATAAAATAAATCGAAATGTCCCTGGGTAGGTTTCTCTCTCTCGCGGTCCTTGAGTTAATCCTAAATGTCTTATCCACGTCTTTCATTAAATCCGAACTTGGCATTCCCACAAAATCAGCCAGAATTGGAATTATATATTCGTAAAGATTTTCGTTTTGTAGTTCTCTTAGACCTCTAATCTTAAGGCAACGTTCTCTAGTTTTCAGATCAGCAATGGCTTTTAAATCTTTTTCTTTTTCTTGTTCCAATGAGAGTTGCAGTGTTTTGTCTTCCAATTCCTTTGTTTTCACTTCCAATATCTCCACCTTAGTATCTGTAGCCTTTAAGTCTTTTGTTACTTTTTCAATAGATTGTCTAAGGCCCTTAATCTCAGTCTTAAATTCTCGTTTCAAATCTGTC
>NW_024830542.1:0-456 GCF_019175285.1 Sceloporus undulatus
ACCTAGTGAAACATCAGAGAGTCCACAATGCTGGCATTTGTATGGCTTCTCTCCTGTGTGGACTCTCTGATGTTTCACTAGGTCTCCCTTCAAAGAAAAACATTTCCCACAATGCTGGCATTTGTACGGCTTCTCTCCTGTGTGGACTCTCTGGTGTGTCACTATGTTTGACTTCAAAGAAAAACATTTCCCACACTGCTGGCATTTGTATGGCTTCTCTCCTGTGTGGATTCTCTGGTGTCTCACTAGGTTTGACTGACAATAAAAACATTTCACACAATGTTGGCATTTGTATGGCTTCTCTCCGGTGTGGATTCTCTGGTGTCTCACTAGGTTTGACTTACAATAAAAACATTTCACACAATGTTGGCATTTGTATGGCTTCTCTCCGGTGTGGACTCTCCGATGCTTGAGAAGGATCGACTTGTACGCAAAATGTTTCCCACAATTCTGGCA
>NW_024830542.1:556-1401 GCF_019175285.1 Sceloporus undulatus
TGCTGGCATTTGTATGGCTTCTCTCCTGTGTGGATTCTCTGGTGTCTCACTAGGTGTAACTGCCGAGAAAAACATTTCCCACAATGCTGGCATTTGTATGGCTTCTCTCCTGTGTGGATTCTCTGGTGTGTTAATAGGTTTGACTTACAATAAAAACATTTCACACAATGTTGGCATTTGTATGGCTTCTCTCCGGTGTGGACTCTCCGATGCTTGAGAAGGATCGACTTGTATGCAAAATGTTTCCCACAATTTTGACAGTTGTATGGCTTCGCTGATGTGTGGACTCTCTCATGACTGACAAGTTCTTCTGTAAACAAGGAAAATACTACTGAATATCAGAGTTAAGAGAGGAAAGTGTTAGCCCAAAATTTAGCCCTACGTTCACACCTCCCTATTTGATATTAAATTAATAAAGTTGGAGTGGGTGACCTGAGCATGACCCTGTTGCAGATGCCCCAAATTCATGAAACGATTACATCCTTACTCACAGGAGCTGGCAAAGAAGATATTGTGAGGAACTACCTTGAGTACAAGCAGATAGTCATACAGACTGTTGAAAAAAGATTCCTTTAAACATGTGTAAAAAGATTTTGATTGAAAAGTGGCATCATATCCTGTGAGACGGCCAGAGAGTGCTGAGTCTGAGCACATGGAATGATGCAAGCTAACTGCAGAGGTCACTTCATGCTGTGTGGCACCAGGAGATGAATCACAACCAATAGACTATACAGTTCACATGTGGATTGTTGTGGATAGGATTGGATTGGAGTTGTTTATAGAAGAGATGGTGAACAAGATGGAAGTCAGAGAGGAGAGCTTGCAAATATTTTTATTATATTGCA
>NW_024830543.1:0-1401 GCF_019175285.1 Sceloporus undulatus
AGCATCACCATCTGGAATCTACCCGAGAGGTAGGAACGGAACCACTGGAGCGCAGTGCCCCTGATACCTAACTCCCTCAAGCGTTCCAGAAGGATACCATGGTCGATGGTATCGAAAGCTGCTGATATGTCCAAGAGCACTAACAGGGACACGCTACCCCTGTCCATGCCCAGGCGGAGATCATCGACTAAGGCGACCATGGCAGTCTCAACTCCATAGCCCGCCTGGAAGCCAGTTTGAAATGGGTCTAGAAAATCAGTTTCATCCAAGATCCCTTGGAGCTGGAAGGCAACCGCTCTCTCAATCACCTTCCCTAGAAAAGGCAGCAGCGAAACAGGCCGATAGTTAATCCGATTCAGGGGGTCTAGGGAGGGCTTTTTAAGCAGAGGTTTAACAACTCCAGTTTTTAAGTTAGATGGAAACCGCCCTTCCATAAAAGATGAATTAATAATACGGCGCAACATGATGGTTACAGCCGTTCCCCCCCTGAGCTGCCAGCCATGAAAGGACAGGGATCGAGAGAGCATGTCGTCTTCCTAAGCTTGGCCTGCTTGGGAACAGTGAAGGGGGGGGAAGAAGAGGAAGAGAATCATGGCCTTCATGCCACATGACTGCTGTCTTTTGTTTCTGAAGTTGAAGAGATCATTGTATGAGGGTGACTACCTGGATAGTAGTGTTATTGGGAGTCATTGATCGGTTTTCCCTGTCAATGACAAGGTGTGCCTTAGAAAAGACTGAAGTGCACACCAGCAACAGGATGAAGATGATGTGTGGCGAGTACTGCCCAATAATGCTATTATTTTGCTCTAGTTCCACAACAGAATCCTCGTGTAATAATGTTCTGGGACTTTTGCATATCTAAGATTCTTGAGGGTGTTGGGCTCCCATACATGTTCAGCTGCATGCAAGCTACTATTAAATAGAACTTAATTCATCTCACTCATAAGGCTGCTTTAAAAGTTATTTATCATGTAGCAATATACTTTATTTACTATTATGTATTTTATTTCTGACATGGCTATTAAGCATCTACACAAATTTGCTTTGGGATTATGGAATGATATTGAGGATTAAATGGACAGTTCTGGATTTGTGAATGAATTTTATTGGCTTGAGTTTATTGCTGTTTATTCTCCCTACTTGTAGTTCTTGGCTTTCATTTTCCTTCCATCACAATGGCCTATGGTTGTAGACAAAACTGAACAGGAAGCATATATTTAAAAACACAATTTATTGTTGTTACTGGTACTGTTAAAAATTAAGTCACAATGATACTTATTGTTACTTTTTATATTACTTTCTATTTAAAAAAAACCTCTCCAGATTGATAAGGGAACGGCATAAAATCTGAAAAATTCTGGTCAAAAGACCTTTAAATGTACTTTTAAATTATCCTTAAAA
>NW_024830544.1:0-1401 GCF_019175285.1 Sceloporus undulatus
AAGAAAATTAAGTATCTTCACAGTGAAATTACTCAATGATTTAAACTGAAGATGGACAGTGATTCAAACTGTAGGTGCTGCCTACTTTTCAAATTATTCCTGTGTCATTTCCTTTAACTAAGAAAAAGCCTGTTCCATTAATCTTTCATCAGGACAATGGGGCTACATTAAGCCCACTGAACCAATGAAAGGCCACTCAACTGACCACTGAGCATCCTTATAAGGAACAGGTGTTTCTCTGGATTAACTCTGGAAGACACACTGGGGGGCTCTGGGAAGTAGTAAATTAAATGTGCCTTGTTTTTAAAAGAGCATTTCATTGCAGAGCTGAAGAGCCCCAGTTATAACAAGCCTTTACAATCTAGCACCGTTGCCTGGCCTGAGAGGCTGTGAGAGACACATCAGGTTCAAAGACAGTGCTTCAACTACAAGGCCTAACATTTATCCTGTAAGGAAGATACGACTGATATGCATTAACTTTAAATGTAAGAAAACTGGACTTGAGACACACACAAGAGGTTTCTTGCACCATTCTGCTCTCATGGCTTGTTTAGACAGCCCCTTACCTGTACAGGAGAGATGGCATCTAGACTACTAGCACTGGGTGGGCGTCCTTTGGGCATAACTCCAGGCGGAGGCTGCCTGGCTTTGTTCATGACATTGCTGCAATTGGCTACCATGGTGAGAATAGTTTCTGACAGTTCTTGAGACACACTTCTGTTGGAAAGAAGGGGAAAAAAAACATGAAGACGATCACTGACCTTCTATCTCTAGTATAACATACACAAGAACCTCCATTCAACAGAGCTCCAGCACAAAACTTCTCAGCACAAGGACTGTGATGGGGAAACCTGCCCCTGCCCTGCTTTGCATGTCACAGGCAAATCAGGAAACTTCTGTTAGAACCATTAAAGCCAACTCTAATACTTTAACAACTGCAGACAACACCCACCAGTGTGTGCATCTTTCCTTTTACCAGACATGCATCATGAAGTATGACAAATAACATAAATGGATCATTAATCAGAGAGGAGGACAATTAAACCACAGGAGCTAGGTCACACACGGATCAAAATAAAATAAGCCAAACTACATACACAGAAATTACGACAACTTTGGCCTGCAGGCATTTAACTCTGCCTGAACCTAAGGTTAAACCGCCAAGTTGACTTGGAAATTATTAGCACCAAACTAAATCTGTCCAAGTCTGCATTTTCTCAGTTAGTACAACTACTGGAGGAATTGAGCAAAAGCAAGTAATCATGTTTAGGAAAGCAAGAACTGAACATCGGAGCTACAATGACTCCCTAACAGTTTTGGAGTGAACTCCTAATACAGGAGATGATCATAACCTCACAGGTATGCAAAGAAACTAACAGTGCTGGGAAGTTTCAAAGGTAA
>NW_024830545.1:0-1401 GCF_019175285.1 Sceloporus undulatus
TGTGTGTGTGTGTGTAGGCTCTTAAAAGTATAAGTCTGAGTGCTCTTAGATAGAGATGCTTCCACACACATATATACACATATGTACAGATGTATATATGCACAAACACAAATGTCACATCCATCTGTTGTTGTCCATTGTTCTGGTCCGTTGTTCCAGGTGATGCTGGAGAAGAGGCCCTGCCTCCAACGGAACCAGAGGCTGCAGGCGATGACCCAGCCCCCATATTTTAAACCAAACCTTACAGCTGGCAGTGGATCAGAACTCCAAAGCCTGTCTCTTTTAGTGGAATCGTAATGGGTTAACAAAGGAAGTGTGTCCCCACTGCTTGGTTAGTTCTCTTTCCGCTTTCAGGGATCAGTGCAGAAGCTCCAGAAGGTGAAATGAGAAATCACACTCCTGTCACCAATCTAGGTGTTCTTCTTTACATCTAGAGTGGTGAGTAAATACAGATTTGGACTATAAAACTTTTAATCAGACACATAAGAGACCAGATCTGGGTTCAAACACTTCATATGTAACATTTATTCTAACATTGGGGACATTCATTCTAATATATTACATATCAAGAGGCCTCAAATCATGCACACATTCATACAATGCTCATGCACATAAATCTTCCCAGACGTCGATCAGTTTTCTGAAAGAGCGATGGGTGCCAGTTCCAGCTGATTTTGGCACACTAGCACCATGGTTTTGAAGATTCTTTTATGCTTTTTAATATGTGCATCATTTTTCCTGATGAGTGACTTCTTGCTCCCATTCCGTTCTTGTTCTGGTGCTCTTTACATCAAGTTGTGTTATACACAGTCCATTCTTCTTTTAGTACATTCGGTTTCATGTCCTTGATTACGGTGTCTTTATCTTTTGCACATTCCTTTTTGACTCAGCAGTTTGAGCTTTTCTTGCTTCTCTGTGCCAGATCCTTCATCTCATACTTCATCTTCTAATTCTGTCACATTCACACCTAACACACCTACCCACCATGCTATGTCGTCCTGTATGGCAGGGGCTTGGACTAGATGGCGCTTGTGGTGCCTTACAAAGCCAGAATCCTATAAATCCATGCGTTGTCATCCTGTGTGTCGGGGGTTGGACTACATGGGTCCTGTGGTCCATTCTTATTCTAGAATTCTATAAAAAATAAAAACAACAACAACAACAACACAACAACATAAAAAATCAATAACTTTATGAACAGAAAACCCTTACAAACAAAATCACAAGGGCTTTCTCTTATCACCAATGCATTGAAAATATTTTTCTTGTAATGCTTCTTAACAAAAACAGTGTCAGTTCACTGCTGGCATTTATGTGGTTTCTCTCCTGCATGGACTCTCTGATGTATCATTATGTATGACTTTGAAGAGAAACATTTCCCACAATGCTGGCATTTGTATG
>NW_024830546.1:0-1401 GCF_019175285.1 Sceloporus undulatus
TTAGCCATATTGGAACAATTCAAAGATATAGCCGTGTCAGTCTGTAGAATCAGTATGCAGGCAGATCTTGCAGCACCTTTGAGACTAACTGAAAGAACTTCTGTTGCCCAAGGGATGCTTTGATTTAGATTTCCTGCATGGCAGAATGGGGTTGGACTGGAGCCCGTGTGGTCTCTTCCAACTCTATGATTCTATGATTCTAGGCTTCAGCTGCCTTGGGCTTAAAAAATCAACACTCTTTCAACTGGCCTCCCAAGTGTTTGTGGACTGAGTGGAACTTGAAGCAATGGATGCCTTTGACTTGACAGTGTCACCATCTCCAGTTTTCACAATGGATTCTAAGAATTGCAAGAGATACACAAGTGTTTGCCAAGTGTTAACTGTTTCTTGTCTCCTTCTAGCTTCACCGTTTCCTGAGAAACCCCCAGTTTCACAATATTTCCAGGAGGGACGGAGTGTATTTGGATGAGAAAGGAGAATTAGCAGTCAACTTGGCCCTGGTGAATTGGCTGGTGTTTCCCAATGGGTCCGTTGCTTTCACAAAGCCATTTGGGCATTTGAAAAGACAGGGATCTGCAAACTACCTATTCTCCATTGACCAGGATGCCATTATGAGTCCCAAGTGGCTCAACCAGGTGGGTTAAGCATTGGGGGGAATTGCGGGAAGAGACATGCCTCCTTTATCAGCACTCAGTGGTCCAAAAGTCCACAATGAATTCAGAATTCCACAATTCTGGTTGCAGAATGAGCAGAGTGGTGCGATTGTAACACAAGAACATGATTGATGCGAAGTTTAATAATAACACACATAGATAGGCAAATGCTGCCTCCGAGGGTGGTGGCATCTCCTTCTTTGGACGTTTACAAGAATGCTGGATTCCCGCATGGCAGAATGGGGCTGGACTGGGCAGCCCTTGTGGCCTCTTCCAACTCTATGATCCTATGAGTAGATAGTTGGACTGCACAGCACTTGTGGTCCTTCTATTAGAATCATAGGTTTTTGAATTGTGGCGCCCAGAACTGGACACAATATTCCAGGTGGGGCCTGACCAAAGCAGAATAGAGGGGCACTATTACTTCCCTTGAGGAGATCCCTCTTAAGACCACTTTAGATGCCTTCAAGAAGGCACTAAAGATGGGTCTCTTCAGGGGGCATGCCCCCCGCCTTCTGTAAAGAAATGGGAGAAATCCCACTTGTGATCAGAACAGCACCTTGTGATAAAATTATTGTTATTATTATTATTATTAGGCCTCAAACTACAAGTTAGGCCTCCCATAGCAAACTACTAGGCCTCAAACTACTACGACTCAGAATACAGGCTTCCCATTGCAACTACTAGGCCTCAAACTACAAGTTAGGCTTTCAGTGGCAACTACTAGGCCTCAAACTACAAGTCAGGC
>NW_024830547.1:0-1401 GCF_019175285.1 Sceloporus undulatus
CATAGGCCTGACTTCACAGGAGAAGGAGTGTGAGATGTACCAAGGCAAGTGTGGGATTTCAATTTATCCTCTTAGCTGGAGAGGTGTTGGGTAATGGTTGTGGGAGGGAGGTTGGCTCCACCTCCAGTGATTCCTTGCTCCTCTTCTGCTGAAGCATCCCTCCCCTTCACCAGCCCCATGAGACACTAGTCAAATGTCTGGGACGGTTTACAAGAAGGAGATGACTCCCTTTTGCAATACCCACACTGGCTGCCTGTGTGGTTTCAGGCACAATTCAAAGGGATGACGATGACCTTGGTAGCTAAATTACCCCATAATTGCCTTTAATAGGGGAATTAATTAATTAGCTCAAGGGAGAAGTTTGAAGGCTTTTCAGTAACTTTAAAAAACAGTGATCTTTTAGCCTTTGTATACCAATTCCAAGAAACTAGATTTCAGAATGCGATATTAAAGTGTGATTTTATTAATACAGTAAAGAGATTGCAACATTCATACAAGGCACACACTCACACATTCATGGAATAGCTATGACAGGATAGAGATTAGAAGACCAGGAGACCAGATCAGAGGAAAAATTGCAGGGAAAATTGGAGTCAGATTGTGGCCTGGAAAATGGTCAGCAATCTGAGCAGTCTATGAAGAAATCAAACAGTATGGCTGTCTGGCTTCACCAAAGAGCAGCCTGTTCCTTCTTATGCCTTTTCACTTTGTGGGCAGATTTTTGGGAACTTATGGTGCAAATTTCCATGGATAGGAAAGAGCAAATCCCCTGTAACCAACTGGGCCATAAAATGTAGCCATACTAAACAAAGCTGGGTGACAGATCCATCTGGACTGTTCCTTTGATTCTCAAATTTTCAACAGATGTCAGATACCAGATATAAAGCCCTAAATGGCTTGGGCCCAGGGTACTTGGAGGACTGCCTCTCCCCATATAACCTGCCCCATGCTCTCAGGTCGACCGGGAAGCAACTGTTCAGGGTTCCAGATACGAAATATTCTGTGACTGTACAGAGGGCATTTTCCAGCTCAGCCCTGCAGCTTTGGAACTCTCTTCCTGGTGAGCTCTGCTCGGTTACCTCTCTTGACTTATTTAGGAAGAGGTTAAAAACCTTCCTCTTCCAACAGGCTTTCCCCCAGACAATGTAATACCTGCTCTCTCCCCGCTGTACCGTTGCACCTGCACTTTAGGCTAGCTATTGTTGTGATTTTAATCTGTAACTTTTTGTCTTGTTTTTAATTCTATTATTGTATTGTTCGGGGTTTTATATGATACTGTTTGTAAAATTGTACATCGCTGTACTTCTGTGTAACCTGCTTTGATCTATTAAGGAAAAGCGGGCTATAAATAAACAGTTTATTATTATTATTATTATTATTATTATTATTATTATTATTATT
>NW_024830548.1:0-1401 GCF_019175285.1 Sceloporus undulatus
TTACTATTCTCATTAAATACATTTTATTGTTGGTGACCTGCCATGTTTGCTGTGTTTTCACTTCATGGGTGTGTAATAGGTGAATGGTACAGCTAACTGCTTGTGTGCAATTGATTTGCAGATGCACTAGCACACTGTCTGCATAGTGGTACAATCCAGAGCAAACCAGGGTTATATTGCTTCAGTGTTTAGCCCCGGAGTGGGGCTTTATTCTGGTTTCCTCCTTTTGTGGCCACACGAGTCATTTGAACTGGGGTTCAATATAGGACAAGACTGCTTCTTGCTGTTCATATGGACAGCCCTCTGTTTCTCAATATGGACCTGGATTAATTTGAGTATCATTAGGAGAAGTCCCACCAGCTTCACAGGCATGTTTGCAGAGGATATCGGAGTGAGCTTTTTTTTGGTGACTGCTTCCAAACTGTATAATTTCTTCCCATGGTAAGTTAGAACAGTGCCCTTTTAAACCAAGATTTGAAGTATTAATTGTCTGTTGAAGAAGGTCTTTTAACTGGGCTGTGTTGTATCTGTATTTGCATCTTTATCTTTATTATTACAATTTTATTATTTCTAAAGAACTATTTTAAACTAATGTTTTTAACATGATTGCTTGTTGTTGTAGTAGTTGTTGTTTTTTAAATGTACAATCTATTGTTTTAACTGCATTTCATTTTAACTCCATTTGTGAGCTGTCTTAGGTCCCGTATTGGGAGAGAGACAGGATATAAATAAAGTCAAATAAAATATCAACCTCCTTCCCCTTTCCACCAACAAACACCCCAACATCCCTTGACTGAGCAAGTTGAACATAAATAGAAGTGCCCTCATGCAGCTAAATCACAGATATTATTGAGTTATATAATCTATATAGCTATAGTAATACCTATCTATACACATAAATCACATCCCTATTCCCTCATTCACCCACCCATCCACCTACACAAACATATTTACAGTCTTCCAGGGAAAATCTGAACTTTTTGTGGGTTGGTTTGGTACATTTATAATGTGGAATATTCTGCTAAACACATAAAATGTTCAGTATGTGAACTAGATATAATTTCTATACACTGAGCGTATTTATGAGATTATAAAATAGATTTATGATCTCATAACATTTTGGAATTCATGTTTACAGTTGTTAACAACCTAAAAAGATCCCCAAAACCTACCTTTTAAGCCAGGCAATGCCCCAACGGAAGGGTTTCCAAGGCACTGCATATCAAGGCATTAGAAAATGGTGATGCAACTCTTTCCTGGTTGCAGTTCACAGTGAGAAAAGCAGGATTTGTGAAGTCGAAGGCTTTCATGGGTGGCATCCATAGTTTTTTGTTGGTTTTTAGGGCTATGTGGCCATGTTCTATAAGAGTTTCTTCCTGACGTTTCGCCAGCATCTGTGGC
>NW_024830549.1:0-1401 GCF_019175285.1 Sceloporus undulatus
ATTCTGGAACCATCAATAAAGTACTGTTGATTTATCAATTAAGCTGACTGGTTGATTGTCCAGGATTCTGGTCCCGCATTCTGACAATACAGAGTAAATGATTAACTAAAATATTGCTTCTCAGCCTTTTGGCTAACATGTAGTATCGTAGAAAATATAGCGTTCAGCACACCTATCATTACTATTGGTGCTGGCACATTTGCTATTTGTTGTTTTTGTTTGTTTGTTTGTTTGTTTTTTGTTTGTTTTTTAAACCCATGCTAGTTAATATATAACGGGTGTTTTGCTGTTTTCTTTTTTAGCTGGCTGACTTTCTCCTACCCCAAGAACTGAGTAAAATTGTGCAACTGCCTGATATTTTCTGTTTTACCACATGGTACATGTCATTTGGGTAGAAGAGACTCTGTCGTCGAGGATTATTGGAAGTGCATCATCCAGCTGAGTTGGAGCCTTCTTCTGTCAACTTGTCACTAGTGAGGAAGCAGCATGCCCCAAAATAAGAAGTTTCAATATACATTACTGAAATTTTAGTTGAAGAATTTTGGAGATACTTAGGACTTTAGAAAATACAGTACTTTCCCTTAATACCAGAGGTTGGCAGAGTGGATCAGGATCTACTGTCAGGTCATTGAATGATTTGAAGTAGACCAGCAAGGGTTTCTGACTCACAACTATTTAAAAACAGAAAAAAAAAGTTTTTCTACCCACACTCCTAAAACAATTGATCTGTAGTAATTAATCTGTACACTTGCATTTGGACAGGTGACTCATCCCAGTGTATGGCTCATTTGGTGTGCAGAAACTAATTGATACATTCCAAGAGCTACAATTTTGCATTTGGCTTCAACCCTAGCACTGTTTTTTTTTTTTTAATTTCCCAGACCTGGGTACATTTTTATATTCTAATAAAAAGCAAAATAATTCCCAGAAGCCTGGAATTCTGTGCCTACTCTGTATCATTCTTCAGAGAATGAAAACATTTGGAATTTTGAGGAAGAGTCTTGAGTGCAACATATAAATGGCTGCCATAAATAAGCCCACTACTCAGTGAAATGGGAATCTTCAGTCACAACATTGAACAGAAAGTCAAAGTGAAGCTGAAAGAAAAGAACGTGTCACAGAAGCTGAATACAAAGGAAAGGTGCAGCTTGGGCCTCAAAACTCAGGACAAGGAGTCACAAATGGGCAGCGGCAGATTTCTTATAAAAGAAACTTAGATTAACAAATGTATTTTTTAAAAAAATGGCATTTAATTTTGGAATACTTCAACTAAATATTTGGAAGAAAATGCACCTACCCATGTATTTACACTCTCTTGTTCTCCTTGGCTCCCCATGTTCTGTGTGTGTATACATGTGCACCTCCCTTCTTAATCTAACCATTTGTCATTTATGCCAGTTA
>NW_024830550.1:0-1401 GCF_019175285.1 Sceloporus undulatus
ATTGACACCAGGTCAACTAGCAAGTTTTTTGTTTGTTTGATTGATTGGTTGATTTTTGTGATGCTTCAAGGATCTGGACTTTTGGTAGTGGGAACTCCTGATCCTGATTTGTGCCACTGCATCCTCCTCCCTTCCCTTCCCCTCCTCTTCCTCTCCTCTATTCAATGTCCTCAAGAATCCTCTCTCCCCCCTCCTCCCCTCCATGTTGCATCCTCCAGTGTCCTCCCTCCTCTTTCCTTACCCTCCTCTTTCTGTCCTCCATGCCACATCCTCCAGTGTCCTCCCTCCTTCTTCCTCCCCTCCCCTCCTCTTCTTATTCCTCCTCCCCTCCTGCCATGATCAAATCTCTCATGGCATTTTATCCCTATTGCTGCTGCCCCCCCCCCCCCCCCCAGTGTGAACGTCAATAGGGTTAAAATGCCATGGAAAGATTCAGTCGTGGCAAACATAGTGGGAACTTCAATTCAGTATCGCATTATCAAATCTCCCCAGATCTACTCGCTACAAAAACATGAGTGTGAATGAGGCCAGAGATTCAACCTGGATTATCCTGGATTATTTTCACCATCTGAATAACCTCACAGAGATGTACAGAGATGCGGTTCCGATAAAAATAGCATGAACATCAAAACTGAAATGTGTGAGTGAAATTATTTACATAGTCACACTAAGAAAAACAATTTATGAATAATTCCTAGAAAAGGAAGTGGAGAAGGGGGAATCCTTTGTCAGGCATTCCTTGTCTGTTACTGGTGCTTATGAGATGTGTGTGCTTGCTCTCTGCTATCTGTGTAATATTCTAGTAGGGACAGTTGGAAGGAGCCAGAAGGCTGAGTCCGATTAATCAGCGCTTTAGTTTTAATCTGCAATCAAACCATAAATCAGTTAATCACACAGACTGGTTGATTTAAATGTCTTCCACTGCAGCAGTTTTTCTCTGGCCCTTCCAAGCTTTGCTGGTCATCAGCAGTACAGTAGTGGAGTCTTTTCATTCTACACAGTGGTCCAATTTTAGATGGACAGTGAAACAAGCTATATGAAGATGTGACATCAGTGGACAGAACTAACATTCTCTCTCTCTCTCTCTCTCTCTCTATATATATATATATATATATATAGAGAGAGAGAGAGAGAGAGAGGTGTGTGTGTTGCATATATACATATATATGGAGAGAGAGAGAGAGGTAAAAGTTTCCCCTTGGCACAAATGTCTGTAACCAGCTGTAGGGAGCATTGCTCATCTCCATTACTAAGCCAAAGAGCCAGCATTATCAAAGATGATTCCATGGTCATGTGGCCAGCATGACAGCACAGAATGCTGTTACTTTCCCACTGAAGTGGTACTTGTATTTGCTCTCTCTCTCTCTCTCTCTCTCTCTCTCTCTCTCTCTCTGTGTGTGT
>NW_024830551.1:0-1401 GCF_019175285.1 Sceloporus undulatus
ACCTGTAAAATGGTTTCCTTTTTCTCCCTCCGACAGGTTGGTGGAACAAAAACCGGCGTCGTGCGCTACGTGGGGGAGACGGATTTTGCCAAAGGGGAATGGTGTGGGGTGGAGCTGGACGAACCGCTGGGGAAGAATGATGGAGCTGTTGCCGGAACAAGGTACGGAGATGGCTCACCGATGTCAGATGTTTGAGCTTGGATATAGGTCTGAAGCCAGCATGACGCACCTTTGGGTAGCCCTCAGGGGTTCGGGTAGTTCGAGGGAAGACCAAACATGGTGCTAGGGTTACTAGGGCCTGTTCCAGACTGCCAAAATAAAGCTGCTTTGGGTCTCTTTGGAGGTATGCTATTTAAATGACACATGGGTCCTAAGAGTCCGGAGGTTGCGCCAAAGCCACACTCCATTCCTAAGCACTGGAGGGCAGCTTTGGTGCAGCTTCCGGATTCTTAGGGTGCATGCATCATTTAAACAGCATACCTCCAAAGAGACCCCAAGCAGCTTTATTTTGGCAGTCTGGAACAGGCCTAGGTCAGGACAATCCCAGGCAAAACCCAAGGCTTAGGAATGACTGGATATCACATGGGAATGGGGCTCTAGAGATAAGATAATGGTGCTGTTACAACAACCATCCCTTTGTGATATCTTAAACATCAAACACAGGTACACAAGAGTATGCCATTCAAATCGAAAGATGTAATAGATTTTTGTGGGGTTTTCGGACTATATATGGCCATGTTCTAGAAGAGTTTATTCCTGACGTTTCGCCGACATCCGTGGCTGGCATCTTCAGAGAACACTGGCATGGAAGTGAGTGGGAGGAGTGATTTCCATGTTAATCTGTCACACAGTGTGTGTGTGTATGTGTGTGTGTGTATATATATATATACATACACATACACATACCCTACTCACTTCCATGCCAGCATTCTCTGTAGATGCCAGCCACAGATGTCAGCGAAACATCAGGAATAAACTCTTCTAGAACATGGCCACAGAACCCCCAAATCCACAAAAATCTATGGATGTCGGCCACTAAAGCCGTCGACTCCACAAAAGACTTAATGTCTGATAGATGAAGCCGAATGAGGATATACAATCGTTTTCAAAGTAGTGTTCTCATGGTAAGATTCTTCACCCTTATCCTGAAGACTGGAGAAGAAGGGCCAAGTCCAGGGATCTGAGAACCCTAAGATGCCTGCCCTCTTTCATGCTGGGCAGCTGAGCCATGGAGCCGCCTGCCATTTTAAATCCATGGCGCTCCCCTTTCAGATGAGACGAGTTGTATTTCTGTGTAAATTGTAAAATAGCAATAGCAATAGCATGTACTGCTTATCTGTGAACTCAGCATTCCCTAAGCAGTTTACAATCTGTAAGCCAATTGCCCTCAACAAGCTGGGG
>NW_024830552.1:0-1401 GCF_019175285.1 Sceloporus undulatus
TAATAACTGCAGCACGGTTAACTTTTGCTAAGTATTGGAAAGGGGGGAAACAAGATTTAAAGAAAGAATGGATAATAAAGGTAAATGAACTGAGGGAAATGGATAAAATAACCATGATGATTAACAGAAAGACAGATCAAAACTTCAAAAGGAAATGGGAAAAAATGAGTAAGTTATGGGAATGAAAAGAGAAAAGAATTAAGCAACAACAACCCAAATGGAATAACAGACATGCTGCAAAATAATTTATAAGTAATGGATGACGACAGAAAGAAAATGTCGTATACCCGTTTAAATAACCTAATCATGCTCTTAAAACAGAGGTATCTAGTGTATAGACATATATATATATAGTTTTTTAGTTTAGTCTTGTTCATTTGTTTGTTAGTTAATGACAATTAAATGTATCACAATGTAAATATGTTTTATATGTTTATTTGTTTTATATATTTTATGTTTCTATAAAATTTGTATGTCTTGTTAATCATAAATAAATAAAAAAAATTTTTTTTTAAGAGCCAGCGTGGTGTAGTGGTTTGAATGTTGGACTATGATTCAGAAGACCAGGGTTCAATTCCCTGCTCAGGCAAGAAGGCCACTGGGTGACTTTAGGCAAGTCACATTGTCTCAGCCTCAGGGGATCTGAACGGCAACCGAAAAAAATCATGTTAAGAAAATCCTGTAACAGGCCTGGTGCATTTGGGACACCAGTGTGGTGTAGCGGTTTGACCATTGGACTAGTCCTCTGGGAGATCAGAGTTCAGTTCCCCATGAAGTCACAGAAATCGACAAAGGAACATTGGGCAAATCACACTCTCTCAGCCTCAGGGGAAAAGGTAATGGCAAAAGCTCCTCTGAAGAATTCTTGCCAAGGAAACCCCATGATAGGGCCCCGCTAAGTCAGAAAGGGCTTGAAAGCACACAACAACCTCAAGGTGCCACTCACATGAGAGGTGCCAAGAGAAATCCTGCTGCTGAGATCTGGGGAAAGCTCCCATCCTGGGAGCCAGAAAGCTGTTTGGCCAGGGGACAGGGTTCCCTGCAAAAGTGTGGGGCTTCTGGGCCAAAGGAGTGGGGCCTTTGTGGGAGGCAAGGAGCTGGGCTGGCTGTGCACATGTGGCCACGTACCCACTCAGATGGGTTCACATGCCAGAGCAGGCACACATGCAAGGGGTTTGCCAACCCAGCATTATATACTACTTTAAACATGTTGTATGTGATACACACATATATGTACGTATATATTTATAAATTATATGTGTTAGTATCACATCACATCACATATAAAATGAATAACTACATGATAACATTGATGTCACTTAAATCACAATATTTTGGATTCTAGAACTTGAGCCATATCTATAATTGATCATTTGCATCCTTCCTGAACTAAACCTAGTT
>NW_024830553.1:0-1401 GCF_019175285.1 Sceloporus undulatus
TCCTTCTGTGTCTTGTCTTTTTAGATTGTAAGCTCGAGGGCAGGGAATCGTCTAACTAAAAGATTGTATGTACAGCGCTGTGTAAATTTACAGCGCTTCATAAATAAAGGTTAATAATAATAATAATAATAATAGATGCAGTATTTCACGTGAGGTGTGACCAATGCAGAACAGAGTAACCTTTATAGACACGTATTTAGAGAAAGGCAGGATAGAAAATAAAATAATAACAATAATAGATTTTGTTTATGGAGGATTTGCTGTAGCAACTGTGAAGCACAGTGCAGTTCCTTTTCCTCGTTATTTTAAAGGAGGAATATCTGTCAGCAAACCCAGTTGAGAAAGAGGATAGTTCTTGGGTTCATGTTTTCATGGATGCAAGCAAATAGGAGTTCCATCAAAGAGCTTTCTACTTTGGCCACTCTCTGCCATAGGCTTCCCAGGAATGCCATTGGAGAAGCTCTGGGGTCTCATTTGTCTTTCCAGTAGCCTACTCACAATAATGTCTGTTAGGCAGTCATTTTGTTTTGGGGGTTTTGTCCTCTCTTGCGCTTTGACCACATATTTTTCTTATTTCCAGGTGGTGATATAAATGGGAATGCAGACGGAAGTGAATGTCTTTGTCTTGTTTGTGGGAGAAGCTTCAGTTGTAAGTCAAACCTTAATCTTCACTGGAGAACTCACATAGGAGAACAATCATTTAAAGATGGTGAGAGTAGTTATAGGGAAAAACTGATTTCCCATGAACCGTCTCAAACAACAGAGAAACCATTTCAGTGTTGGAAATGTGGTAAAAGTTTCAGGTGTAGGTCACACTTTATGTCACATCAAAAACTGCACTCAGGGGAGAAATCATTAATAGGTTTGGAGTGTAGAAAGAACCTAAAGCAGAAGATATACCAGTTTAACTATGAAGCAGTACATGCAGGGAAGAAACTTTTGAAATGCCTGGAATATGGAAAGAGCTCCAGTGGGGACATAAACTTAATTCATCATCAAGCAACTCACGCAGAAGAGAAGCCAGTTAAATGCTTGGAGTGTGGACAGAACTTAAGTTGGAGGACAAGCCTTCTTCATTATCAAAAAACTCACACAGGAGACAAACCAATTCTGTGCTTGCAATACGGAAAACAGTTCCGTCAGAAGTCATACTTAACTCGTCATCAATTAAGTCTTACAGGGGAGAAACCATTTAAATGCAAAGAATGTGGAAGGAGTTTCAGTCAAAAGAGTACCCTTGGTCATCATCAGTTAGATCATTCAGGGGAGAAAATATTTCAATGCTTGGAGTGTGGAAAGACATTTAGTCAGAAGGCTGATCTCTCACGTCACAAGACAACGCATACAGGGGAGAAACCGTTTCAGTGCTTCCAATATGAAAAGATGTTCAGTCAGAAGGCA
>NW_024830554.1:0-1401 GCF_019175285.1 Sceloporus undulatus
GTGGCCATGTTCTGGAAGAGTTTCTTTCTGGCGTTTCACCAGCATCTCTGGCTGGCACCTTCAGAGAATGCTTGCCTGGAAAGGATTGGGTATATATATTGTGTGACCTGGAAAGGCAGGTGTGATTTGCATATGTATTGTTCTGTTGCTAATGGCAGGCTTCAGGGTAGGAGGGTCTGCAAAAGTGGATTAGTGTCACACAATATATATACCCAACTCCTTTCCAGGCAAGCATTCTCTGAAGATGCCAGCCACAGATGCTGGTGAAACATTAGGAAAAAATTCTGCTAGAAGATGGCCACATAGCCCGAAAAACCCACAAAAAACTATGGATGCCGGCCATGAAAGCCTTCGACTTCACATACAGGAATATTGTTTTTTAAAAAAACTAAACACAATCATGCGGGGTGGATAATTTTTCACTGCGTATCTTCACACAGAAACCTTTCCTACTTTTACAACAATATTGTTTCGTAAGATCACTTTATAACAGAGTTGACACAATACGACTCAGACTGGGCAGCTGGAATGGACGCAATACCTAACAAGTCAAAAATCAAGTTCTCTTGAACTCTTCCCAGGGAGATTACTATTTGAAAGCACATCTACTAATGCCAAGAGTCCAGAACAGTAGACCTCCAACTCTACTACTCACCTCCATTTTCCTTATTGAAATCTCCCTCTCTCCATTAGCAATTGAGCAAATGAGATGAAAGGAGGAAGAAATTTGTTCATGATAAATAAAAGTGTGCTAATGCTAATGCTGCCTCCTAACTCTGCAGAATGGGGACAATATAATTCTGCTGACTTTTTTCATGCAGGCAGCCAGCTTAGTGTAGGTGGTTTGAGTATTAAGACCAGGACTCCAAGACACCATGGTTTGAATCTCTGCTCATTCATGGAAACCCATTGGGTGACTTTAGGAAATCACATTCTGACAGCCTTAGAGAAAAGTAATGGCAAACCCCCTCCGAATATATTTTGCCAAGAAAACACTAGGGAGATTTATCATACTAGGGAGTTCCCGAAAAAAAACTGGATTTAAACATTTATATTTGAAAAAAACCCACAAAGCGGGAGGTTTATCACACCTAATGACCCCCAAAGTGAAATAACGTGACGTTAAACTGAAAGTAAAGCAGAGAAAAATGGCAGCTTTTTACTTTTGGGAAGCTTTGAAAGTAAAAAGCTGCTGTTTTTTTCTGCTTTACCTTCAGTTTAACTTCACGTTATTTCACTTTAACAGCAACGTCGTCTGATAAACTTCAAGCATTCGCAGGTTTTTAAAAATTTAAATCTAGTTTAAATCCCATTTTTCTTCAGCATCTCCCTAGTGTGATAAACTCCTAGGAGAGGGTCACCATAATCATAGAATCATAGAGTTGGAAGGGACCCCATATG
>NW_024830555.1:0-1401 GCF_019175285.1 Sceloporus undulatus
TGGTTTACAATAAAATGTGAAACACCATGAAAACATAGCAACAAAAACCAAAAGTTTAAGGATAGCAGAAGGCTGAGCAGACAAGCTCAATCCTCTTGTTTTACATAAATACTACAGTGCTACCTCGGGTTACGAAATTAATTCGTTCCGCCGCGGCGTTCGTAACCCGATACATTTCGCAACCCGAAAAGGCTTTTCCGAAGCGCGGCTAGCGGCTTTCCAGCCGCTAGCCGCGCTTCGCATTTGAATTTCGCGCCGATATTTTTTTCGTAACCCGAAAAAAATATCGTAACCCGGAACAGTTTTTTCCAATCTAACTTTTTCGTATCCCGGAAATTTCGTAACGCGATCAATTCGTATCCCGGGGTACCACTGTATTCAGTTCCTATTCAAGCATGTTTAAGCAATACATGAAGAAGGGAGCACACAATTGCTCTTCTCTGACCATGGTTCTGTAACCCATACATGGAGTCTGAACTACAACATTTACCATGGATGTACTCCATCTCAGTTCATACCCTGAATTTCCAGAGTTCCAGCTCATGTGGAGAGCCTTCAAAGATTAAAATGGCTCTTCACTTCAAACTCATCGCTGTCCACATACAGGAGGGTGATGGAACCTGGGACAGAAAGCTACAACACTTCTCATATGCTGGCTAAACACACTTTTATTTAACACAAAAAGCAGTTCTATTTGTATTGTCCTTCCATTTGTTCTCTGTCTCACCATTAGCAGCTGGGTGTCTTTTAAAATATAAATCAATAATTTTGGAAAGTGTATTACTTAATCTTGCATTGCATTTCAAACAATAATTATAATAACAATTACCTTCTCTTCCAGGGCTGCCATTCTTTCTTTAAGGTGAAGCTGAAGTCTCTCATTGGATTCTGACAAAAGTTTATCAACAGTATCAGATAAACGTTTATTATGCTCTTCATTCATTTTCTCTCTTTGTCGAGCCTGGATTTTGAGGTTGATGGGGGAGGAACAGTAAATAAATAATAAAGTAAGAAAGAGCATTAAATTACCAATTAGTACCTTTCAAATGCTTTACATTTGTAACAACTGATAACTTCTAAGCCAACTTTTCTACCTGACATTTTCTGCTTTTTGGCCATAACCAATTAAACTTTTTGTGGAACAGCAAGCAATACTTTGCACTACTAATCTGAAATTTCATCAACTTTCTATGTGTTCTAGAGCAGAGGGGCTCTGGTCATCCCTGTCTTAACATACCCTCAGCAATTCCTGGTTTTTCTCCTCCAATTGTGCTTCCATCTGCCTCAATCGTTCTTCAATGTTACCATGTCTTTCTTCAGCCTGTAATTTTAAAATCATAGTGTTGATTAAAACCTAAGAATATATCATACTTTATGCAGATTGCTGTTTTTGTTCACATG
>NW_024830556.1:0-1401 GCF_019175285.1 Sceloporus undulatus
ATTGCCCCGCCTTCCTCCCAATGCAGGGACTCAAGGCGGCTTACCAATCTCCCCGATCTTTACTGGGGAGACAGTCGATTCCTCTGTTTTAGCCTAGCCTAAAACCATTGCAACCCAAAACAGCAGGGGAATAATAATAATAATAATAATAATAATAATAATAATAATAATAATAATAATAATAATAATAATAATAATAATAATAATAATAATAATAATAATTTTGTGCATGTGAGAGGGAGGGGGAAAACCTATTTTTGGTAGAAGGAGATGTTCCCAGGCTTCTTCCTCCCATTATTTTCCCAGTCGGTCCAAGAGGCCAAAGCTCACCGGGAATGAAGGAATCCAGGGCAAGGGAGGGAAACTTGAACCCAGGACCCATGCCAATATCAAAAAACACAAAACAAGGGGGGGGGGGGGTTGAATGGTTTGCATCCAGGGATCTCTTCATTCATACCTCTGAATCCTGGCTCTAGATTTAACGGCCCTTTGTTTTGCAGAGAGAATTTAGTCCCTAGCAAGGCTGCCACGGAATAATAACCCTCGGAACAACAACCAGAACAGCCGCAGGAAGAGTCTTGTTGTTATTGTTGATAGTATTATTAGTAACAGCAGTATTATTTTAGGGTAAGTTCCTAGAAGAAGGTCTGATTGCGACCTTATTGATCTGTCATAAGACATCTCTAAGACCATGAGAACAATCGTAACATAAGAGCTCTGTAATAAGAGTCATCTATAAGGCCATAATAATAATAACAACAACAACAACTCTATAATAAAACTTATCTATATGTATAAGACTATAATAATAATAATACCTTTATAATAAGACAATAATAATAATAAGACTTTTATAATAAGACAACAACAACAATAATAATAATAATACCTCTATAATAAGACTTCTGTGTGATACCATAATAATAATATAAGACCTCTGTTATAAGACTTATATATAAGACTAATAATAATAATAATAATAATAATAATAATAATAATAATACCTCTGTAATAAAATCTTATCTATCTTATCTAGTTATAATCAGACTTTTCGAAGTCTTTAGAGGAGTGCCCTCGACAGGGCTTTGGGCGTTTTGTTGCTTTTTGAGCTGAACTCATTCGCTTGGAAGTCGAATTGACTTCGCTTCCTGACACACACATGCAAACAGGGAGATATCGATCTAGATATAGATAAGCTAGATCTAGATCTAGATTGATAGATATTGATAGATAGATAGCTATAGAAATTGATACATAGTGACACTATGTATATATCAGCCAATCAACCAACATCAAAGCCTATATATATATAGTGTAAACTACCTGTCAGCCAGTCAAAGCCTATAGTTATATATAATATAGGTGACTTTGGTTGATAGGTAGTTTACATTATATAGATAT
>NW_024830557.1:0-1401 GCF_019175285.1 Sceloporus undulatus
CATGGAGTCAACAGGTGCCCAGGAAAGACCTTAGATCCTTCCTGAGCACCCTCTCACTTTTTGCATCTGCCGAAGGAGATCAAGTCTACAAAAGCTGATGCTAAAACTTCTTTCGAAAGCAAAAGACCTGGTCCAGCTCCTCTTGGCTTCTCCACTGGGATTTTGGCACAACTGGCCTCAATTTTATCTTCCACACAGTCCTTTTTCTCCTCCATTTCTGGACTAAATTCAGCAGGTAGTCAACTTGGGCTTGGAGTTGTTTCTCTTGTGGCCTTTTGTATCTCTCAACTAACATGACCTTTGGATGGGAAAATAAAGAACAAAAAGAAAAGAAAATCTCACCTATTTTTTTAATAAAAATTCCCTGCCGGAGCAGGAAAAGCAAGAGTTGGAAGGTGAGATTGTGAACCTGATGTGAACATTGTTTTCTGGGAGCAGGTTGTAGGTGGCACATCTGGTTCACATGGTCATCATGGTATCACTGGTTGTTCTTTTGTAATTGGAAAACAACAATATATGCTCTTTGATAGCAGTTTTTCTCTTTCTCATTCTGTATTAATAAACAGGCAAACTAACCCAGAGAAATGCTCTTGTCCTGAGGTCTCTCCTCCTTCTCTCAGCCTCAACTGACTCAACTCCCACCTTGGCCAAGATTCTCAGTTCTTTCCAGGAAAACCAACCAAAGAAACACATTCTCCTTGGTTCCATCTGACCACTTCTCCATGAGTCCAATTACATGGGTTACATTTCTCTTAATAGGATGATCTCAATCGCTTTTTAACATTTCACAGTCAGCTCTCAGGATCCACAGATTCTGTATCTCAATATATCCCCAAAAAGCCAACCTTGATTTTGCCATTTTATGTAAGGGACATCATACTACAACCCCATTGTTTGTAATAGGACTTGAACATCCACGAATTTTGGTTACTAAGTGGGGTCCTGAAACCAAACCTCAGCAGATACTGAGGTCAAACTGTAAATAATGTTCAAATTCTTTTTATTTTCAGAATTAACAACCATACAATCAATAAAATTACAGTTCAAACATACATCACACTTGTTCTTTTTTTGTTCTTATTATTACCATCTACTTCTTCCATCTATATCTTTCTCCTTCCTACCTCCTCTATTCTTTAAACCGCATGTCATCCTACCTTCCTACTACAGTACCTTCTTTCTCATTCTTTCCACCTTTCTCCTCCTTTCTCTCTCTCTCCTTCATAACTGTACCACTCTCTTTCTCATCATTCCACTCTACCCAACTGTAACCTCTACCTTCTACACTTACACATACCTTCAACTACATACATAACTTTCTTTTTACCACATCTATCTTCTTTCTCCCTTTCTTTCTCACTTCTAGAAGAATAGGAAGGAAGATCTTATTTCAGCTTCCTC
>NW_024830558.1:0-1401 GCF_019175285.1 Sceloporus undulatus
CACTAGCCAGTAGGGAGGGACAAGTGTATTCCAAAATCCAAAATACTTCTGGTGCCAAGCATTTTGGAGAATAAGGGAGACTCGGCCGAACACTAATTTCAGAGCTTGGAAAAATTATTTGTTATTCTGTTTATCACTGTCTCATCATTTATTCATAAAATAATATCAGAAAAATATTATTTGGTTTAATTAGCATAACTTGAATGTTGCGAATTTTCAGTTTGATCTTTTATTATTATTTTATACGAATCATGTAATGTGGTTATTTATTTGAAATTAATAAATGCGCCAACAATGAAAAATTCACAAGAGCAAAAGCAAAACGCGGAAACACAATTTATTATTTCCTGAAATAGTCTGGAAAACAGCTCCTTCTCCTGAAGAGAAAATTTTTTTTGTGTCCCCTGAGAGTTTAAACCTAAAATATTTGTTGGTATTCTTTATTTATAAACTTATCATTCAATGATTTATTAATATTGGTAAATATTATTATTTTAAAAATTAAAAATTTAGTATGTATTCCCCCCAAAAGAGAAAGTATAAAATACCATTTTTTACATTTGCACTACAACTCCCAGCATTCCCAAGGCTGGGAGCAATAGTCCAAACATGGCAGGCCAGGCCTAGGCATATTGCCATGGCAACCAGGCCTCGACTTGGCTAATCAGATACTCTCGCGATGTTTCGAAACCGCGCGGGAAGAGGCGTTCCTTTAACGGAGGCGGGAGTTTTGAAAGGGCTGGTCTCGCGAGGGTTGATATGCTGCGGGAGGTAGCTGCGAGTTAGGGGGCATGGCTTATGCGAGGCTTTGCGGTGAGTTGACGCCCCGTCCCTGAGACGCCCCGACATCTCGCGAGATTTCTCCCAATACACCTTCACTGGCCTACCTGGCCAAGTTCCCGTGGGAATTAAGGAGATCTCGCGAGAAAGGGGCGAGGCTGGGCCGGGCGTCGCTGCATTTGGGGGACCGTCGCTGCCGTCGCCGCCTTTCTTCTTCCTTAGAGAAGAGCCCTCCTTGCAGGTGAGGCAGGTTCTCCGGCCCTGTGACATTGCATGACGTCACAGCCCTCTTTGTGGGAGGCGGGGCTTCTTCAGAGAGACCCTCCTTGGCTTTAGGGCTCTGATTAGCATAGAATTTAAATATTTATATTAGATGCTTGCACTCTTGTTACTGTTTTTTCTTAATCTGAAAAACAGTCTTCCAGTCCTCATGGACCTACAATGAGGCGCTGCTGCTGGACTACAACTCCCAGCATCCCGTACGCTTGGAAGGGCCAGCTTGGGGCTCATGGGAGTTGTAGTCCAAGCACAGGCTGCAACCATTGCCCAGCCTGACCTATAGTCAAGAGAGTAATTGGGGGGCCACCCTTCCAAATATTTAGGGACCTGAGTTCCCATCAT
>NW_024830559.1:0-1401 GCF_019175285.1 Sceloporus undulatus
AGGATTCCAAGCCAAAGACTGGTTCAGTGTGCTCTCTGGAGAAGCTTATAGCCACCCTGATATCCAAGGCAGCTCAAGAGAACACTATTATGTTCTCCTTTTCTGTACTTCTGTGGAAATAATTTGTGAGCTCCTTGGTTGCATGTAGTCTGGAAGGTCAATTAGTTAGCATTTAGTAAACTAGGAGGGAGTGCTAATTCCTGCCAAAATCCTCTACTGAAGTGATTCATAGATAATAGAATCATAGAGTTGGAAGGAACCACCATGGCCCCCTAGACCAACCCTATGCTATGCAAGAATACACCACTAGCGCATTCCTAAAAGATGTCCATTCAACCTCTCCTTAAAAACCTCCAAAGATGGAGTATCTACCACCTTCCAAGGCAGTCTGTTCCATTGTTGAACAGCTCTTACAGTATAAAAGTTCTGTATAATGTTTAGGCGGGATCTCTTTTCTTGTGATTTTAATCAGTTGACTTTTACCCTAGACTTTAGAGCTGCAGAAAACAAGCTTGCCCCACCTTCTACATACAATTGAACCTTAGAAGGAACTTCTTGACAGTAAGAGCAGTTTGACAATGGAATCAATTGTCTAGAGAGTTGGTGGGGTCTCTTTCTCAGAACATCTTCAATTATTATTATTATTATTATTATTATTATTATTATTAACCTTTATTTATGAAGCACTGTAAATTTCCTTAATTATCTCATCCTTGTTCTCTATTTTCATCATCACTATAGGATTGAATCTCCACTTCTTTAATTCTTTTACTAATGGTGTTGCTAACTTCATATACAGGGGGGCGTGAGCCGATAACCAGATCCTCTCAGTTTTGATACCTTTTATCTGAATTGTATTCACTTATATTTTACTATTTTTTCTGCCTAGAAGTTAATTCCTTCCCTTATTAAAATAGTCATTCCTTTAGTTTTATTAGTTCCTCTGGATTCAAACTGTTGCATTTAACATACTGATTTTGCAGACTTAGACAGCTATGTCTTGGATTATAGAATCATAGAATCGTAGAGTTGGAAGAGACCACAAGGGCCATCCAGTCCAACCCCCTGCCATGCAGGAAATCCAAATCAAAGCATCCCCAACAGATGGCCAGCCAGCCTCTGCTTAAAGACCTTCAAGGAAGGAGAATCCACTACACTCCGAGGGAGTGTGTTCCACTGTCGAACAGCCCTTACTGTCAGGAAGTTCTTCCTAATGTTGAGGTGAAATCTCTTTTCCTGTAGCTTACATCCATTGTTCCGGGTCCTGTTCTCTGGAGCAACAGAAAACAAGCTTGCTCCCTCCCTCCTCAATCTGACATCCTTTCAAATATTTAAACAGGGCTATCATATCACCTCTTAACCTTCTCTTCTCCAGGCTAAACATCCCCAGCTCCCTGAGTC
>NW_024830560.1:0-1401 GCF_019175285.1 Sceloporus undulatus
AGGGAGGGCTTTTCTTCTTCCAGGCAGGCCTGGTGGTGCTAGCCTGCCTCTGTCTCCCTCAAGATGGAGGATGAAGGGAGGGCTTTTCTTCTTCCAGGCAGGCCTGGTGGTGCTAGCCTGCCTCTCTCTCCCTCAAGATGGAGGATGAAGGGAGGGCTTGTCTTCTTCCAGGCAGGCCTGGTGGTGCTAGCCTGCCTCTCTCTCCCTCAAGATGGTGGCTGAACCCTTCTCTTGTTCACACAGTGCCATTGTTTTCAACCTTTTTTTGGGTCACACACTTGTTTGAGGTTCTAATAAAAGCTGTGACCCCCTTCCCAGAAAATATATATCCATATGTTCCCACAAAATATGAAGATAATTTATTTTAATGCTGCAGTATTTGATTTCCTTCACACAGACTAGAACAGGGTGAGAAAATTATCCCATGGAAGGCTGTGGAGGAAATGGTATAAAACCAAAGGCTTCTCTGTCAAAAAGGCTGCATCTACAATGTAGAAATAATCTAGGACACCATGTTAACTGCCTTGGCTTAATGCTATGTATTTCTGGGAACTGTTTTTTGTTGCAGCACAAGAGCTCTTTGACAGAGAAGGCTAAATCTCTCACAGAACTACAATTCCAAGAATTCCACAGCATTGATCTATGGCAGTTAAAGTGGTGTCAAACTGGATTATTTCTGCAGTGTGGATACATCCTAAATTCAAAGAATGCCAGTTAAGAATGGAGACAAACAAGGGATAGTTAGAGAAAGTAAGTGAGAGATGTGACTTTGATTTGATGGGAGCTGAGAATATGGAAAGAGAAGGGATGAGTGTTGTTTAGTTTTATCCAGGTGTTGCATCATACTGTGCACGTAGTTAGCATCAATCTAGATGTTTAACATATTTGTTGTACAATTTATGTTTATTTTGAATTTTTCTACATTTCTGTCTGCATAGAATAGGAAGACCAGTCATATATTACATGAAATCCAGTGGCCAACATATCCATTTGTCAGTTAAAAATATGACCTTGGTGCCTAAGAACCCAGGAAAGCTTTTAAGGGTGAAAGACAAAATAAGTGATAGGAGCCCAAGGGTTAGACCTTTGGGACCAATCTGGGTAGGGCATATTTCACAGTATAATATAATGTTTCATAAGAAGAGTAAATGAGATTGAGGATTTTTTTTTCTTCACATGAAGGTATAATATCAAGATTATTTGAGAAACACAACAAAGCTCTGTCTTGTAGTTTCTTGTTTTGTCTGGAAATGAAGCATATAGTTCCATTGTTGTCAAACTTTAAATATTGCTCTTGCTGTAGCACAGTCATCAAACTTAGCATCATTAACTGTTCTGCTTACCTGGCTTTCAGTGCTTATTATCTGAAATACAGGTGAATTGCACTATGCCTTAAAATAG
>NW_024830562.1:0-1400 GCF_019175285.1 Sceloporus undulatus
TTAAGGAAAAAGCAGGAAAAAAAGTTAATTACGGAATTAAGAGTAGGTGACAAGATATACAAAGAACAAAGAGACCTAAAGAAAGTTTTTAAAGAATTTTACGAGGATTTGTATAAAGAGAGAAAGACCGGGGAGATGGAGCAAAAAAAGATTGAGAGGTATTTGGAAAAGCAAGAAATAACAATTTTAGGAAAAGAGGAACAAGACAAGCTGAACGCGCCAATCTCAGACAAAGAAATAAAAGAGGCAATAGGAAGGGCAAAAAGTGGATCATCACCTGGGCCCGATGGTTTATCATCTTGTTTCTACAAAAAATTTGAAGAAATAGTAATACCACAACTGAAAGAAATGTATAATAAGATAGGTGAAGAAGGGAAACCGGACTCATGGAAGTATAATAATATAGTGGTAATCTTAAAAGAAGGAAGGGATGCAAAAGAACCCAAAAATTACAGGCCGATATCACTCATAAACAATGATTATAAAATATTAACTTCAATACTAGCAGAAAGGGTAAAAGGAATATTAGAGGAAAGAATCCATAAGGATCAAACCGGGTTCTTACCAGGGAGACAAATACATGAGAATATAAGAACAGTGATAGATATATTAGAATACTACAATATAAATAAGGAAAAGAAAGCTGCTATTGTGTTCATTGACTCTGAGAGAGCATACGATAATATAAGGTGGGAATTTATGTATGTGATATTGAAGAAAATGCAGGTGGGAGAAAAATTCTTAAAATGGGTGATAGAATTATATAAAGGTCAAAGAAGTAAGGTGATAGTGAATGGGGAAAAATCGGATGAAATAGAAATCCAAAAAGGGACGAGACAAGGGTGCCCTTTATCCCCTCTGCTATATATTATGATTATTGAGATACTGTTGCAAAATATAAGGAAAAATGGAAAAATACAAGGAGTAAGGATAAGAGACCAATGTTATAAGGTTAAAGCTTATGCTGACGACATCGCAGTGTATATGGAGAATCCGTTAATCAGTATAAAAGAGTTAAAAAATACAATAGAAAAATTTGGAGAAGTAGCGGGGCTAAAGATTAATGAGGAGAAAACAGTTGTAATTACAAAAAATATGACAAAACAAGAAGAGAAAGAATTGGAAGAAATTACAAAATTTAGAACTCAAAATAAAGTTAAATATCTGGGGGTGTGGATAACAAAAAGAGTTGGAGAATTGTATGCAAACAACTATCAAAAAAAATGGAAAGAGATAAAGGAGGATCTAGGGAGATGGGCAAGACTACGTCTCTCCTTACTAGGGAGGATGGCGGCAATAAAAATGAGCGTGCTGCCCAAACTCTTATATCTATTCCAGAACCTCCCGATTATAAATACAGATAAGTGTTTCAGGGAATGGAGAAAGGAATTAGCGAATTT
>NW_024830563.1:0-1400 GCF_019175285.1 Sceloporus undulatus
GCATCCTGAAAAGTCAGTAAAAGAGACTGCAATGAGGTGCCTGCCTCCTGCTCAATTCAATATGGACAGACATATACTGCATTGCAGGGAGGCTATGGGAGAACAGGTAGAGTTGAGTTTATATGCTTCTGGAGTGCTTAAATACTGTAAACTGAATAACAGCCTGTAGGACAAAATTGGGGAACCTGTGGCTTTCCAGATGTTGTACTGTGATGCCCATTAGCTCTAGCTAGCATATATGACAGTGATATTACTTGTAGTGCAATAACATGGACCATATTGTTGTTGTTGTTGTGTGCCTCCAATTTCTGACTCCTGGTGACCCTCAGGTGAACCTATCATGGGGTTTTCCTGGCAAGATTAGATAAGAGGTTTGCCAGTCTTCCCAAGGCTTAGAGAGTGTGACTTGCTCAAGGTTACCCAGTGGATTTCATGGCTGAGACAGGGATTGAACCCTGTCAGTGCTCAAACCACTATGCTACACTGGCTCTACCAAGGTACATTCACACCTAGCAATGGCATTACTTTAAGCAACAGGTTTGATTATGAGAGATTCATAAGAGCATTTAATATGAGAAAACTAGATGAAGTAAATATCAGAACCCCAATTCATAATAATTATTGGATTCATTTGCTGTTTTAGCATATAAGTGCATATATAATAAAATTGGTACTGTTCATGTGCGTGAACAAAGATAAGAAAGTGCAACCAATAAAGCAGTGCCAATCTCCCACACCCTGTGAATGCCTATGCAGCAGCACAAATGAGCCCTTGTACTAAGATGAAGTATTAGACAAGAAATTATGGCTGGCATCCTGCTGGTGAATTATCCTGGTGTTAAGATGAACTTACGCTATTGCAATTCACTCTTGGGTTCATTGCAGGGGGTCAGAATTCTGTTCTGACCAGACAATGATCAAAATCTCCACCCACCCACTTGTAAGCAGCACTGCCCCCCTCATGGCCTTTTCCATGAAATTGTCAGGGTCATGCCTGTGTATATTTCTGTAGCTGGATGTACTGTGACAGGCATCTCTGCCTAGACCTCTAAAGGTCCTTGGGAAAACCTTGCTTATGACATCTTTGGAGTACATCCAGCTACAGGAAAATGGCTGGATGCATCTTTCCCCATCTTTATGCTCTGAGAGCACACAGAAATAGTCACAGCTGCAGATACAGCACTGGGAGACATAGCTACTGAGAAGTAACTTTGTGATACATGTATGTCTCCTAATGCAGAATCACAGGCAATGTTTTGAAGCCAGTGGGTTAAATCCATACTTTGAATAGACTTCCTCAAAGCAATAGGATCTTAGTCTCAAGAATGCTGGAGCATATATAATAACATGTACTGGTGCCTCGGGATACGAAATGATCGGGTTACGAAATTTCCGGGATA
>NW_024830564.1:0-1400 GCF_019175285.1 Sceloporus undulatus
TGCAAATTTGATAAGTATTCCCCCAATTTTTTCCTCCAAGTCATTGATAAAGATGTTGAACAGTACTGGGCCAAGGACAGAGCCCTGTGGGACCCCACTGGTTACTTCTCTCCAGGATGAAAAGGTGCCATTGTTGAGCACCCTTTGGGTTCGGCCGGTCAACCAATTACAAATCCACTTAACAGTTGCCTTGTCCAGCCCACATTTTACAAGCTTGTTCGTGAGAATGTCATGGGGAACCCTGTCAAAGGCCTTACTGAAATCGAGATATACTATATCCACAGCATTCCCTTCATCTACCAAGCTGGTAATTTTATCAAAGAAAGAGATTAGATTTGTCTGGCATGACTTGTTTCTCTGAAACCCATGTTGACTTTTTGTGATTATGGCATTGCCTTCTAGATGTTCACAGACTCTCTGTTTAATGATCTGCTCCAGGATCTTTCCTGGGATTGATGTGCAGGAGTTTGGGCTTTTTGTGTACCCTCTGACAAACTCCTTAAACTCAGTGGAAAAAAAGCTTCACAGTTTTTTTATGAGAGTATCTGTGGAAATGCACAAAAATGTGCATTATCGCACTTGTGGCTGCCCATCTGCTTGGCATGGATTAGGATGGCTGCAGAGGGAGGCTGAATAGATGTGAATTTGTGCAGGTGATAGAGGTTTCCCGCCCTTACTCTAATCTGTACCTCAGATGCTCATTCCTCTTTTGGGGACTTGCTCACCTCAAAATCAGTGTTGTGCGAAAGGGGAAGCAGCATTTTGATAAGCCGTCTTTTCACAATCAGGAGGAGGAAGGTTAAAAGAGAAGATAAGAATACAGGAGTCTCTCTTCTAATGACTCCCTGTATTGACTGGGAGTAACTCTCCTAAGATTCAAACAGAATTCTTTCCTGTCCTCACTTGGATGTGTCAGAATTAAACTGAGCACCCTCTGAATGTAAAGTATGTGCTTTAACTCCAGGCAATGGCTCTTCCCCCATGCCATCAGGCAGAGCACTTTGGATGACCCTTCACCTTAGCTCAACCTCAAGCTATTTTAAATCCTCTTGGGGAAAAAGTCTACAGACTAGTTTCCCACAATAACATAACCTTCCACCTGCCAGGCCACAGCCCTTCCCTGCCCAAGAAAGTGCATTCCAGTGGTGTTCAGGATGCCATTCTGTTTGAAAGCTGCACTGGCACTTATGGTTTCCCCAGTGCTTGGAAATGTTTCTTTTTTAGACTACTGCTCTCAGATTTTTCCAGCCAATATAGCCAACCCGCCTTTCCCTTTTCCCTTTGGGTTTTCCCCTTTTCAGAGCTAGTCTTTAACCTAAATGGGAATTCTTTTGCATTAAATGCATCCTTGCTGGACAAGAACTAGGTTGAGCAAAAGAGGGAGGAGGAGAAAAGCCAAC
>NW_024830565.1:0-1400 GCF_019175285.1 Sceloporus undulatus
AAGCCGGAAGAGGTAAGCTAGTTTATTTGCTCAAGCGATAAGCTCCTACGCTACTTCTGTCATGCATAAATTTCTCAAGAAAGCCATAGCATAATATTATAAAGGGAACAATTTCTTCTGTTGCTCTATATTAATCAGATGACACTGAATGATAACCATCTGTAGGCATTCCATAGATCTTCACTGTCCTTAATGGTTCTTTCTACATCTTGTCTTCTTTCAGATTCTCTTTAATGGTCTATTCACAAAGTGTAAATTAGTCTTCAAAGCAACCAAGAGATATGTCAGGGACAGAAAACCTATGCTCAGAACAAGAATGGATAAATTACTAGAGATTTGTATTGCTGTCCCCTTGTTAAATCCAAGCAGTTTCTAGAGAAATTTGAGAAATTCTCCATCTGTTATTGTCCTGGCTGTCATCATCTACATGTTGTCACAGGTCTGCATATAGAGATTAGTGAGAATTACTTCCACAATGAAGAAAAATCCTTCATTTACATTATGTGAGGATGAGAGATAGATCACAGTTACAGTAGTGGAACTCATGCCAAATAAAAAAAAGCAGCCTAAGGGCTCATTCACACTGCCCAGAATATTCTGGGCTGCTCCTCAAGTGTTTTGGCCCCAAAGCTGCCCTGGATTTCTCCCATTATCTCTGTACTGCAAAGTGATGCTGACCAGCTGTCTACACACACATCCGGTGGTGCCACTTGCCAGCAGCAGCACAAGGTAGTCCCTCTGAGATTGGAAACAAGGTACCAGCATTGATCACATGGTCGAGCACTTCACTGTGATCTCAGTGGTGGCTCAGTGGGTGTTATCAGTTGCTCGGTGTTACTGTGAGTACTCTGGATTCTCATGCAAAACTCAGAGCAAAAGGTGAGTGGAGTTGTTTTTTTTAAGCTGGTTGTAGGCAGGGATAGGGTGGATTCAGTGCAGAACTGGCCTTGTGTCATGAAGACAGACCACACTTGAATCAGGAATTTAGCCCTGTATCATGTAGACAGGTCAGAATGAAGGGTGGGGGGGGAACTGGTTTAATTGGCCCATGTGGTCTAGGTGAAGAGCACAAACACATAAATAAGCTATCTGTAACCCCACTTCGATCCACTGAGAGAGGTGGGGAAACATTAATTATGTTAAGGAAAAAGCAACATGGGACATACAGTAAGTGAAATAAAAATTTGTATGTGAGAGTCAGAGTGACTCAGCAGAAGCCAATTGAGAACCACACAGGTGTGAATGGTAATACAATTAACAAGTCCTGAATGCCAAGGACAAGAAGTGCATAGTGAATAATTGGACACACCTGACAATTGTTAAGTGGTCAAGGCTGAGATGATGAAATCATTAATTGTTCATCCCACAATTAATGATTTCATCATCTCAGCCTTGACCAC
>NW_024830566.1:0-1400 GCF_019175285.1 Sceloporus undulatus
TCTCTTGGAACGTTTTCATCACGTTTCAGCTCGCTGGGAACACATTCAGAACACATTCAAATCCGTTCCCTCCTGGAACACATTTGGAACACATTTAAGCGTTCTCAGAACCCGATTGGAACACATACGTGCGGTATTCTCAAATGCGTTCCGTTCTCATCACGTGATGAGAACGTTCTCAGAACGCAGTGCGATAATCTCCATGGTCTTGAATCCTTTCAATATAATATACAATATAATAAAAATAATTTAGGCTATGGCTGGGATACAGTTCTGGGGAGCACTCTGGACTTGAGGGCCACTGGCCCCACCCTCAATTTAAATTCAGAGGTGGTCTCCCATATCCTCAACATTTCACAGATGGAAAAGCAAGGCAGATGTGGACAAGCAACACCAGAAGGTGGTGAGGATGGCCAAGGTTGTATAGGAGGAAGATCGCAGAACCTAGGAAGGGCACAGCAGTTTGCTTTTGCCTCAGCTTCCTGGCAAGGAAGACCCTGGTAACTTAACTCCTCTCCTGTCCCCCTTTTTGAGTTGATGGGGTGCAAACTCCTTGGAAGTCATTTTGCAGCAACTGAAATGAGTTGAGGAGAAGGAGGAAAGTGGGAAGAGGAGAGAGAAACTGGGACATTTTTGAAAGCCCCTGAAAAAGTGGGGTGAGAGAGGATTAACCAGGACTTTCTCTGCCAAACTGGGACAATATATTCTCCACTTGCTTTCATGAGCTGGCCCAGCAGTGACACAAATGAAATTGATAGTCAGGATGACGACTCACCAAAGAGTTGTACTTCGACAGCCTCTTTCTCTTTGAGCCCAAGACCCTCTGCTTGGCCTCTGTGTTGGCCATTAGGTGGGCAGAGAGGTGGGGGTCCTGGTGGCCCTGCACTTGGGTCTCTTCCAGCAAAATATGCCCCAATGCTGTGTACAAGGAGGCCGAGATGAAGTTCCTTGGAAAAGAGACTAAGGTTAGGCTTGGTATGTCAAGAAACACTGCATCACTCAAAGACACAGAGAAGAACATGCTGCTAGTGAGATACGCAGGTGACATAAGCCTCCTTTGAGCCAATGCAGAGATGGGCATCCCCTTCCTCCCTCTTCACCAAACAAACCCCCCTGGACCTAGCATGGATTCACTGCAGCTGCCCTACACAATAGATACTCCATGTTAAAACGCTTTTGACGTCGCTATGTTGCGCAGCACGTGAGGCAACACGTTAACGTATGGCGCCAGATTCTCCACCTTGACTGTAGTCAGTAGCTTGTGAGCTGAAGAAACACCTGTCGCTTTCTCAGTGATTAAAGAGACCCTGTAATCTTCTCTCAGATGAGGCTTTTATTCATATAAGAAGTTCCACTGTGTACAACACTATATACATCGACACCCTCCACCATCCACACCA
>NW_024830567.1:0-1400 GCF_019175285.1 Sceloporus undulatus
AATTCTGTTTTTACCTTCTTTTATTGTGTATCTTCCTTTTAATCTGTGCTGGTCTATGGCCGTAATAAAGCTCTTAATCCATAGTTAATGTGCCTTTAGCGGTTGTATAGAATTTCAGCAGATGTTGCTGGTTCCCTGTTGCATTGCATGACAAGCTACATCTGAAATCTTGTCATTTACCCAACCATTAAAGGTACAGCTGCTCTCTTCTCTTCAGCTTTTAATCCGGTGATCCTACAGAATGGTGCTTTATTAGCACTAGTCCAGGCCATGAGAAGAATTCATCCCATGGAACCCAGTTGATGAGGATACCACTGTAGCTCTCTGAGAGATGTATAAATATCATGCCCCTTTCTCCCCCCAGAAAAGAAGCAGCTGTCCCTCGTCTTGCAGCAATGGGTAAAGATAAGAAGACAGACAGCAAAAAGGGAGAGAAGTCTTTGCCTCCGCCGGCGCATGACGCTGCTCTTGACGCTGGCAGTTCCATACAGACCATTCTGCCAGCTGCAAATCAAGCGGATGAACAACTGGAAGCTCCCTTGGTTTTCAAGGAAGAACTGAAGAAGCCAGAAGCACTTCCAGTCCCAGAACCCATTGAGTATGAGGAGCCTGTCCTCACTCAACTCATTGTGGAAAGGTAATCTAAGAAGTAGGCAGAAAACAGGGCTGGTTTCACTAGGACTGGTTCGCGTGGTTCCAGTTTGATGGGTCATTTATACTTATACCTCCAGCACTTCCAATTATTTCAAACAATTCCAAATTATTATTATTAATACTTATGATTAATGTAGCAATTAGTTAGTTATGAGTAAAACCTACTTATTAATAGTTGTTAACTTCAGGGGTTCTTAACCTGTGGTTAATGGACAGGTTTCAAGGGGTCTGGTAACAGGTGGCATAAAAGTGTTTTTCCCTTCAGTTTCCTTCCTGATGCTTTTAATTTTCCCATCACAGTGAATTTTAAGGTAAATAAAATAGTATTTTCAGGTACTTCCTTTGTTTCAGACCATTTATACTAATTGTAATTAGTTTTATTTGTTCACTGCTTTATCACATGTTGGTTTTCATCTTTTGTTTGCTCTCCTTGTAGCTATGAAGGTGAAAAAGTTCATGGATTATATGAGGGAGAAGGAATGGCATGTTTTCAAGGGGGCAATGTTTTTAAGGCGGGTTTACTTAATGATTGGCTTCCTGAGCTTCAAAGCACACAATGTGCCAGGCCCCTCTCATTCCCTGACATTGAGAAGATTATCGCACTGCGTTCTGAGAACGTTCCATATCATCACGTGATGAGAACGTTCCTGGAACGGATATTACCGCATTAGAAATCAAAACGTGATCAGAACGGGATCAGAACGGGAGTTTACCGCACTGCGATTCCTTTTTCTTGAAACCGTTCT
>NW_024830568.1:0-376 GCF_019175285.1 Sceloporus undulatus
CAATTTAAGTCCACTTCTGCAGGTGCATTTGGATTTAACAATGATAATAATGGTGATGATGAAGATAGAGAGATCTTGTAGCACCTTTGAGAGTCACTGAAAGAAAAGTTGGCAGCTTTCCTAGACTTAAGCATACTTCCTCAGATGCATGGGAATTGTAGTTCATTGTGGCACCAGAGCTCTTTCTCACAAAACTACAATTCCCAGGGTTCCCTAGCACTGAGCCAGGACAGTTAAAGCAGTCTCAAACTGGATTATTTCTGCAGTATGGATTGGACCTTGAGCATTTTTAATAACCAAGGTTCAAAACACACTGCAGAAATAATCCAGTTTGTGACCACTTTAACTCTCCTGGCTCAGTGCTAGGGAATCCTGG
>NW_024830568.1:476-1400 GCF_019175285.1 Sceloporus undulatus
ACTGGATTATTTCTGCAGTATGGATTGGACCTTGAGCATTTTTAATAACCAAGGTTCAAAACACACCGCAGAAATAATCCAGTTTGTGACCACTTTAACTCTCCTGGTTCAGTGCTAGGGAATCCTAGGAATTATAGTCTGTTGTGGCACCAGAGCTCTTTCTGATAGAGAAGGCTCAATGTCTCACAAAACTACCATTCCCAGGGTTCCCTAGCACTGAGCCAGGGCAGTTAAAGCAGTCTCAAACTGGATTATTTCTGAAGTGTGTCTTGGATCCAACTCAGGCTGCATCTTCACTCCAGAGACAATCCAGTTTCATACCATTTTAACTGCCATGGCCCAGTGCTATGAAATCTTGGGAATTGTAGTTTGTTGTCACACCAAAGTTTGCTGAGAGAGAAGGCTAAATATCTCAGAAAACTAGAATTCCCAGGATTCCATAGCACTGAGCCATGACAATTAAAAGGGTGTCAAACTGGATTATTTCTGCAGTGCAGTTGCAGCCTAACACGTTTCTATTTGGCACAAAGCTTCCTGGGCTTTGATTCCAATAGGAGCCACTTGAACTGCCACGGCTCCATCCATACAGAATCCCTGGGATTTGTAGTTTGGAGCAGCCCCCCTGCATTCTTTGGGCAGAGAAGGCAAAAGACCTTATAAAACTATAGATTCTAGGATTCCAATAGGATGGAGCAGCGGCTCTTAAAGTGGCGTCAAACTGCATTAATTCTAAAGTGTAGATGCACCAAGAGGAAGGGCGGGCGGAGTTGTCGAGGCGGGTGAAATAATGTTGTGTATGATGTTATTTCAAACGTGGCACACACTCTTTCCTCAGAGTGTAGTGGAGTCTCCCTCCTCTTCCCCTCCTTTTCTTCTTTCTCCTTCTCCTTTTTTCTCCTCCCCCCTCTTTCTCCTCTGTCGCTG
>NW_024830569.1:0-1400 GCF_019175285.1 Sceloporus undulatus
ATCCTTGACTCCGAGAACTGTCTAGCCTTGCTTCCTCCGGACCGGTTTCAGGCCCTGACAACATCTCTCAGGCCGTGCATCTCACACAGAAGGGTGAGAGCCAGAGATGTCCAAGTTGCTCTGTGCCACATGGCATCGACGACATTCGTCACCCCTGGGCAAGACTTCGTCTTCGTCCTCTCCAATCCTGGTTCCTCTCCGTCCTCTCTCCGTTGGAGGACCCGCCTTCAAAGTGGCTCATGGTTCCGAGACCGGTAGCCGCTTCTCCCAGATGGTGGCTTAACAGCTCCAATACTTGCACCGGGATGCCCTTTCATCAGTCCCAGGCTCAACTGACCCTGACAACCGACGCATCCCTGGAGGGATGGGGCGCTCACCTGCTCGACCTCATCGTCAAAGGCAGGTGGTCCGCACGAGACAAGCTCCTCCACATCAACGTGTTGGAGATGCTCGCAGTGGAAAAGGCTTTAAGGGCGTTTAAGTTTGCTGTCTCAGGGAGAGTGGTCCTCCTCAGGACGGGCAACACCACCGTGATGTACTACATCGACAACCAAGGTGGTACCAGGTCCAGGACCCTGCTCAACCTCACGCTCCGCATCTGGGACTGGTACACCCAGAGACGCGTCCTCCTCCAGGCGATTCACCTTCCCGGGGAGGACAACGAGCTGGCAGGCCGTTTCAGCAGGTCTCCATCGGTGGGCCACGAGTGGAGGCTCCATCCCGGGACGGTCAGCGACCTCTCCGATCGGTGGGGAATCCCCCGGATCGACCTCTTCGCGACCAGCTGGAACAGCCACTGTCCCCAGTTCTGCTCCAGGAAACGAATGAACGGATCCCTCGGAGACGCATTCGCTTTCCTCTGGACGGGGGAGCTCCTCTGCGCCTTCCCTCCGTTCCCTCTCATCATCAGGGTGGTGTCCAAGATGACAACGGATCGCTCACACGCGATCCTGATCACCCCGTGGTGGCCGAGACAGCCGTCTCGACCCGCGTCCATACCTGTTGTCTATCCAGGACGGACGAATTCTCCACCCGGAAATCGAGAGCCTGCCGCTGGTGGCCTGGAGGATTCGGCCCCGACTGCCTTGCCGGAGTCGGTGAGGACGGTGATCCTGGCTGCGAGGAAGCCTTCCACCCAGCGGTCCTATGCCCTGAAATGGAGGAGATTTTGCCTCTTCCTTGACCAAAAGGGCTTGGCTCCTGCACAAGTGTCCACTCCAGTGGTGCTGGAGTCTTGTGATGGCACTTTTGGATGGGGGGGCTGCCCCTCACGTCCATCAAATGCTACCCTTTTGCCATTTGTGCCAAATACCAGTTCGGGGAGAGGTTTTCTTTATTCAAAGACCCCTTGGCGAAGGGGTTCCTGAAGGGTTGTGCCAACCTTTACCCTCCTGTGTCGC
>NW_024830570.1:0-1400 GCF_019175285.1 Sceloporus undulatus
TCTCTCCCTCTGCCTTTGGTTTTGAGAACTGAAATACTGCTGCACAGAGCAAATAAATAAATAATAGCTAATAAGTTGCAAGATGCTCTTGCTGTTCTCTGGGGAAGAAGGGCGAGGCGTGGGGTTCAAGTGACCATCGGTGGCCTGTCTTTCTATTTCCATTTCCCTCTGCCTTTGGTTTTAAGAACTGGAGGACAGCTGCACAGAGCAAATAGTAATAAATACTAATAATAACGCATAACTTGCAGGAGAGGTATGGGAGCCAAGTGAGCATTGATGGCCTCTCTTTCTACTTTCCCTCTGCCTTTGGTTTTAAGAACCGGAATACTGATGCCCAGAGCAAATTAATAACGATGATAACTAACAAGTTGCAGGATGCTCTTGCTGTCCTCTTCTGGGGAAGAAGGGCCAGGTGTGGCACCCAAGTGACCAGAGATGTCCTCCTCTCTTTGTGTGTCCCTTGTCCCTTGCCTCCCTCCTTCTCAGGCTCGGTCCGGGGCTCTTCGGGCAAAGAGGAGTCCAAAGCCTCGGAGGAGGAGGCAGCGTCGGCCTCGTCGGGCAAAGGCAAGGAGGAGAGCTGCTTCTCCATGGACAGCGACTTGGACTACAGCTCCGACGACAACCTGCCGGGGGCTTCTTCGTCGGGGGTCCCCAAGGAGGACGACCCCCAGGGGATGGAGGAGGGCAACGTCGGGGGTTCGGGTTCCAGCCAAGGCCCCGGCTCCGGCGGAGGCGGAGGGACGACCTCGACGGGGAAGAACCGCCGCCGGAGGACGGCCTTCACCAGCGAGCAGCTGCTGGAGCTGGAGAAGGAGTTCCACTGCAAGAAGTACCTGTCCCTGACGGAGCGCTCCCAGATCGCGCACGCCCTCAAACTCAGCGAGGTCCAGGTCAAGATCTGGTTCCAGAACCGCCGGGCCAAGTGGAAACGGGTCAAGGCCGGCAACGCCAACTCCAAGACCGGGGAGCCCTCCAGGAACCCCAAGATCGTCGTCCCCATCCCCGTCCACGTCAGCAGGTTCGCCATCCGCAGCCAGCATCAGCAGCTGGAGCAGGCCAGGCCCTGAGGGGGGGGGGAAGGGCCAGGACCCCCCCCCAGGGATGGACCCCCGGCAAGGGACAGCGGTGGCCCCGGAGGAGGCGGCACCGGCACCAGCCCTCCTCCTCGCCCACTTGGGCCGCTTCCCCTCGCTATTCAGACTGGCCGCCCGGACTTTGTAGATATATAGATATATAAATATATACATATATATATATATTGATGGGGAAAAATAAGATGTATGTATGTATGTATGTAAAAGGCTGGACCGCAGCTGCGGCCTTTTGACTGTGACCACCCAGGACCAAAGGAGGCCACCCCCTTCCTCCCAGGCCTCTCTCCCTTCTCCCCGAAGGACCCC